>NW_027332084.1:300000-471008 GCF_048418815.1 Hemitrygon akajei
CTAGATGGCGCTAGAACCATGGCCGCCGTTCTCCCCGTGCAGTACTTTGTTTTCAGTTTCTGACAGCAAATGGCAACAAACCGATCGAAGGTGAAAGTGACGGTGAACCAGACGGAACAGTTCACGGTAATGCGGGACAGGACACGGAGAACAGTGCACACAGAGGGGACGTTCAGGAAACAAACAGGAAAATAATGAAAATTGAGTTGATATAAACCGACCTCAGTGATAATGACCAGTAGATCCGCCGCTGCCATGGCCACCAGGTAGCGAGTGGTCCAGAAGGAGAGGCCGCACTTTCCCCGGGACAGGATGACAATCGCCACTAAATTCACTGGAGAAGGTGAATGGAATGACATTTTAAAAATATGATTCGCAATCAGGCACCTCCAACCTAATCGCACTCCACTATCTATCACGGGTAAGGTTGAGTTACTGTTAACCTCAGATTCACTGCTATCGGATTCTAATGATTCACCACTCACGAGCGGTAAAGAATTTCATCTGATATCCGTCGTGAACAGTGTATTCATTCTTCTGAAATTTTGCCTCCTTTGCCTCGACTGCACGGTACAGGATACATATTCAACGCACCCAGACTGTCAATCATAGAATCACAGAAATCAGCGCATTACAGGCCCTTCGGCCCACAATGTTGTCCCGACCATGTAATCTCAGACAGAGATTATATGCAATATTTTCCAATCATTCATCTTGCTCAGTGTGAATGAATACACAGGTCATTGTTTGAATGAAGCAGCTTCGTGACGGAGCGTCCAGTCCACGTGATCCAATCCCCGCCACAGTACAGACACGTCAGAAGCCAAGATAGTGAACATTCCTCTATTGCGAGTAGGTATTTCTTAAGCAAGGAGCACAAGTTGCACGCGATACAACAACTTTTGCCTCATAATGTCGAGACGAAGTTGGAGTAGGAAAACATGACTATGATTGGGGGATAAAAGTTACTTGCTGAGAATATCAACTGACCGTCTCTGAATCTAACTGGTTGCCATATTTACACGTGAACAGTGTTCCAGGTGACCTGCGAATCAGCACACGAAACATTTCCAATATATTATGCAAATCGCTATTTTGGTCGCACTTCGCTTTTAATTTTGCTCATGCATTACATTTATCCACGTTATTTTTTTTTTTGTAATTGCCATGAATTTCCGCACACATCGAGATTCACTAAATGACACTAAATCATGCTGGCATCCTCATAATTCTGCAAATAACCCAATTTCATCTCGCCCGGAAAGACAGGGGGGGGGGGGGGAACGTTCATGTAATTCTCCACATAGCCTAAGTTCACATCGCCGGGAACGCCAGAAAAGAATAAAACGCCCGGTCCCGACCTAATCGACATAATCGATATAGTCTATATCATAACAGACGGGATTCATTCTGAGTGCTGCCGCTAAAAAGGAATAATTTGTTGCCAGTATCTGTATTTTTCGCCTGACAACGATTGTTCAAATGCAATCTCGCACATCACTGTCTTTTCCAGGGGGGAATTTATCCGAGATAATACTTATAATTTCATACTTTATAGGGAATTAGAGAACCGTTCCTGTTATTGCTGATGGACTAGACAGTTCCGAGAGATGGGGCAGAAAAGAAATACAAGGGTGGGGAGAGGGGTGGAGAGGGGATGATAGGGTGCGGAGAGGGGTGGAGAGAGGAGGATAGGGTGGGGAGAGGTGTGGAGAGAGGGGGATAGAGTGCGGAGAGGGGTGCAGAGAGGAGGATATAGTGGGGAGAGGAGTAGAGAGAGGAGGATAGGGTGGGGAGAAGAGTGGAGAGCGGAGGATAGGGTGGGGAGAGTGGTGGGGAGAGGAGGATAGGGTGGGGAGAGAGGTGGGGAGAGGAGGATAGGGTGGGGAGAGGGGAGGAGAGAGGATAGGGTGGGGAGGGGTGGAGATAGGAGGATAGGGTGGGGAGAGGTGTGGAGAGGGGGGATAGGGTGCGGAGAGGTGGAGAGAGGAGGATAGGGTGGGAAGAGGGGTGGAGAGAGGAGGATAGGGTGGGGAGAGAGGTGGGGAGAGGAGGATAGGGTGGGGAGAGGGGTGGAGAGAGGAGGATAGGGTGGGGAGAGAGGTGGGGAGAGGAGGATAGGGTGGGGAGAGGGGTGGAGAGAGGAGGATAGGGTGGGGAGAGTGATGGGGAGAGGAGGATAGGGTGGGGAAAGGGGTGGAGAGAGGATGATATGGTAGGAGAGGGGTGGAGAGAGGAGGATAGCGTGGGGAGAGGGGTGGAGAGAGGAGGATAGGGTGGGGAGAGGAGGTTAGGGTGAAGAGAGTGATGGGGAGAGGAGGATAGGGTGGGGAAAGGGGTGGAGAGTGGAGGATAGGGTGGGGAGAGAGGTTGGGAGAAGATAGGGTGGGGAGAGGGATGGAGAGAGGAGGATAGCGTGCGGAGAGGGGTTCGAGAGAGGAGGATAGGGTGGGGAAGGTGGAAGGAGGAGGATGGGTGGGGAGAGGGGTGGAGATAGGAGCATAGGGTGGGGAAGGTGGAGAGAGGAGGATAGGGTGGGGAGAGGGGTGGGGAGAGGAGTGGAGAGAGGAGGATAGTTTGGGGAAGTTGGAGAGAGGACGATAGGGTGGGGAGAAGGATCGAGTTGGCAGAGAGGTGGAGAGAGTAGTGTTATGCCATCGGCCCCCTCCTTTGTGAGAATCTCAAGAACCCGAGTCAAGAGGGGGGTCAGCTGACCCAAAAGAGGAAAGGACGTGCTGAATAGACCCAGGGAAATGGAAGAGAGAGAGAGAGAGAGAGAGAGACCACGTTCTCCCAAGAAGCAGAATAAAGGTGACCTTGACTATTGTCTCATGGAGACCACGTGAAAAGCCCTCGGGCAAAGTGGTCTGGTTGAGAGAGAGATCGCATCACCTGCAACCTGATTGACACCTGCGATCCCGTGAAGAAGTATAAAGGCGGGTCTGAGGGGGGTAAACCCTCAGACGCACCCAGGAGACGAAGGAAGCACGATATCGATTCCCGTGGGAGCGGGAAGCCATTCTGAAGAAAGCCACGTGCGTTAGATTCCAACTTTTGAATCTGTGGCTAGAACCAACGAAAGACTGCTTTTAGCTAACAACGGGGAAGTCTGCTCCCCTGATTCCAAGGATTTGCTCTGCCAAGACGACGGGCAAATCTTTTCCAAATCATCTCTTTCTCTCTACAACGTGAATACCCCAGCGGTCCCCAAATGGGAAAAGCCTGCAAACTTCTGAGTGACACTTTATATTTCAATTGGACTCTGTATTAACCCCTAGACAACTGTAGAGCTTATTTCTGATTGATCATGGTTACACCGGTGTTTTAGATTGAGTTTGACGATGTATATGATCTGAATGTTTTGTATTAACCATACGTTTGTGCCCTTTTCGAATAAAACGTTTGAAAATAGTAGCATCCGACTCAGCTGATCCATCTATCTTTGCTGGTAAGTTACCTGGTTACGGGGTTACGTAACAAGTGGGGGCTCGTCCGGGATCTGAAACGAAACGGGAGGGTCAGTGAATCGGGCTGTAAGTCCAAACTTAAATCTGGTTACGCAGGTAGCCAGACGGGAAACCAGCAAAGATGGATGTGGATGAATTTATGAGAAACCCGACGGTAGAGGCGCTAGGGAAGGCTACAAAATCAGACTTGGTAAATTTGGCGCAGGCGTTAGACCTCACAGCGGTGAAGCCAGCAATGAAAAAGCAGGAAGTGCGAAGGGTCATACAACAGCATTACGTTGGGAAGAAGGTGTTTGCAGCTGAGGATTTGGAAAATATTCCCGAAAGGAGATTAGCGAGTGGGACAGATCAGGCAGAGTTGGAGAAAGCAAGGCTGGCCCATGAGCTTAAAGTAAAGCAGCTAGAAGTAGAAGCAGCTGAGAAGGCTGCGGAGAGAGCTGCGAGGGAAAAGGATGCAGAGAGAGCTGAAAAGGCTGCGGAAAGAGAGCATGTGTTCAAACTAAAGCAGCTAGAAGCAGAAGAGAAAGAGAGACAAAGGAACCATGAATTGGAGCTGAACAGGCGAAGGCAGGAGCGAAGAGCTCAAGGGGAAGAGAGAGAGGAGGGGTTTGATGTTAGTCGGGCGTTGAGGTTGGTCCCCCCGTTCGAGGAGACGGATGTTGATAGTTATTTCTTGATTTTTGAAAAGGTGGCAGTGAATCAGAAGTGGCCCAGAGAGCAGTGGGTGGCGTTGTTACAAAGTGTGTTACGAGGGAAAGCACAGCGGGTATATGCCGCGCTGCCCCCAGAAAGGGACGGGAATTATGATCAAGTAAAGGAGGCCATTCTCCGAGGTTACGAGTTAGTACCTGAGGCGTATAGACAAAGGTTCCGAAATTTAAGAAAAGGGTGGAATCAAACATATACCGAGCTAGCCCATGAGAAGGGTGTGCTCTTGGACCGTTGGTGCACAGCTGAAAAGGTGGCCGAGAACTATGGGCGTCTCAGGGAGTTATTTTTGATTGAGGAATTTAAAGGTTGCGTTCTGGAAGAGATCCGAATGTATTTAAATGAGAGGACGAATCAGTCCAGCTCGGAGATGGCTAGGGTCACAGATGAATATGCCCTAACCCACAAGACAAAGTTTTCCTCGCCAAAAAGTTACCCGAGAGACCGTCAGAATGGTAGGGAAAGCCCGCCGGCTGAGGCGGAGATCCCGCCGGGAGCTAGCAGAAAAAGTGAGGATAACAGACAGGAAACCTGGAGACCCTCTGGTTTAACCTGCTTTAATTGTGGGAAGGTGGGTCATATCGCATCGAACTGCTTTGCTCCGAGAAAGGAGCCAGAGAGGGAGAGAGCAGCGATCCCTATCGGGCGTGCAGTGGTAATCAGGAAATGGACAAGAGGGCCCCAGGTGATGGAGTACCGGAGGGGCGGGAGACATTTAGTTCCGAAGGAACCGTGTCTTTGAGGGAAGGGGACCCCCCAATTCCCGTACGAATTTGGAGAGACACGGGGGCAGAACTATTGTTAATTAGCCGTAATGTGTTAAAATTCGGACCTCGCACGGGGGAGGTAGCCCTGAGAGGCATAGGGAACCGGACCGAGGTCGTGCCTTTGCATAGGGTCCTTCTCGATTGCGAGTTGGTGTCGGGACCTGTGGAACTAGGAGTCCTGCCGGAGTTACCGGGGGAGGGTGTGGACCTCCTTTTGGGTAATGACCTCGCGGGTGGGAAGATGGGAACCGCCCTGATAGTTGAGGCCCCACTCATGGAGTCCCCGAGCTATCGCGCATGCGCGGTCACTCGCAGCCTGTCGAGAAAAGCAGCTGAGAACCAGAGCAGTTTAAATTGGGCCAGTAGTGAATTGGCCATGACGTTTTTACCGACCCTATACCACGAGGGTTCAGAGGGTGGTAAAACAGAAAGGAGTAAAGTGAAAGGAGATAGCCCCCCCGCTTAGTGAAGAGAAAGGTCCTAGAGGTAGGAAATAAAGATGAGAAACGGATAAAGCTGTTAAAACGTCCAGAGTTGGACGTGGTTGATCTGTCTGGTTTGGCAGAATTGTTTGGAGAAGTTGAGAGTTCTAAAGATGTTCTTGATGGTCCCGAGAGTGAAATGAGGGCAGTCTTAGAGAGGAAGGGTATCCTTGCTGTGGAGAAGTCAGCTGAAATGGCCGAGGAGGTTGTGTCAGCCCGCAGGGTTGCGCCTTCCCCAATGGGGGGCTGCCTGGAGAGTAGCTGGAAGGATCGGGGGACGTTAGAATTTGAAAAAGGTACGGGTGTTGAAAGCCTGGAAGAGGCCAATGTCCCGCTTGAGTGTGTCCAAGACGGGGATGCACGTGGTGCTGAACCTAGTCACGAAGCTCAGAAAAAAGTGGAGGTACTTGACTCAGCTGGACGAGACAGCCGTCCTTTTGGATCAGATAGACTTGGTTCGGGAAAAAAAGGGTTACCCTTGGGAAGTGCGAGTTCCCAGGTGTTTATGCTCGAAGGTGGGTTACAAGTTGGTGAGGTGAATATTAATATTGAAGGAAAAGGGGAATGTGTAGTTCCCAAATTGAATGAAGAAAATTTAAAGGCTGGACTGATATCAGAAGCAGCGACCAGGCTACAGAGACAATGGCTTGGTACCACAAAGCCTGTGAATCAATTACAGGTTGAGTTGGAAGGTAAAGGGGCCCCACACGCTATTGTTATTCCAAAGTGTGGTGTGAAAAGGCAGAATTTGAAATGCAGTTTGAACAAAGAGTTTAAACTGGAACACATTGTTGATAAAATAACTCCTATGAAAGGAGCGGGCGAAAGCCTATTTCGCCAGGGTGCCCAAGATCACCACGAGGGAATTAACCGGAAAAGAGGCCAGGGTTAATGGGGACGCGATTTTTAAATAGTGGAAGCCGGTTTTAAGGGATTTTGACAAAGTATGTGAATAATAAAGACAACACCCCTGGAAGTTTGACTGTTAAGTTTGAAAGTAACCTAAAAATTAGTATTTTGCATGAACCTTTGTAGATGTATGTAAGCTAAGACTCATTGAGCTGAAGTCTGATGCTACCAGGCGTTAGCATGGCACGTGAGGTTAAGGTATTAAAGAAAAGGGGCACTGTACTTGTTACCTGTTTAGATACTGACTTGAATGTATAACAGTAGTACTCTGAAGAGAAAAGCTTGTGTGGTATGTAGATTCAAAAAAAAAATCCTGTACCAACCTGTTTTTAACCGCTGGTTAAAAACCCGTTATGGGGGGAGGTGTTATGCCGTCGGCCCCCTCCTTTGTGAGAATCTCAAGAACCCTAGTCAAGGGGGGGTCAGCTGACCCAAAAGAGGAAGAGACGTGCTGAATAGACACAGGAAAATGGGAGAGAGAGAGAGAGACCACGTTCTCCCAAGAAGCAGAATAAAGGTGACATTGACTATTGTCTCATGGAGACCACGTGAAAAGCCCTCGGGCAAAGTGGGCTGGTTGAGAGAGAGATCGCATTACCTGCAACTTGATTGACACCTGCGATCCCGTGAAGAAGTATAAAGGAGGGTCTGAGGGGGGGAACCCTCAGACGCACCCAGGAGACACCAAGGAAGCACGATATCGATTCCCGTGGGAGCGGGAAGGCATTTTGAAGGAAGCCACGTGCGTTAGATTCCGAATTTCGAATCTGTGGCTAGAACCAAGGAAAGACTGTTTTTAACTAACAACGGGGAAGTCTGCTCCCCTGATTCCAAGGATTTGCTCTGCCAAGACGACGGGCAAGTGCTTATCTTTTCTAAATCATCTCTCTCTCTCTCTACAACGTGAAAAACCCTAGCGGTTCCCAAAAGGGAAAAGCCTGCAAACTTCTGAGTAACTCTTTATATTTCAATTGGACTCAGTATTACCCCCTAGACAACTGTAGAGCTTATTTCTGATTGATTATGGTTACACCGGTGTTTAGATTGAGTTTTGATGATGTATATGATCTGAATGTTTTGTATTAACCATACGTTTGTGCCCTTTTTGAATAAAACGTTTGAAAATATTAGCATCCGACTCAGCTGATCCATCTATCTTTGCTGCTAAGTTACCTGGTTACGGGGTTACGTAACACTATGTCTACGAGAAGTGGGAAGAATCTGCATGAACCTACTGACAAAGGTAATGAAAAAGGAAAGACGCCGAAGGAAAGATCTGATGAAATGCCATCATGGGCTGAAGATATCGTTCCGACAATGAAATCAATTCAAGATCAGAATAAAGCAATTAAAGATCAACTGGAAAAGAATATAATGAAATGAACTTATTTCTGGGAAACCTTAAAGATATGGAAACTCAAGTTACTAATCATGAAGAGGAATTGAAGTCAACTAAGCAAAAACTGTCTGCAACTACAACCCGTTTGGAAAAATATCGTTAATAAGATTATTGATTTGGAAACTAAGTCACGCAGAAACAACATACAAATCGTTGGATTGCAGTAAGGAGCTGAAAATGGAGACTTAATGGTTTACTTTGGTAAGCTCTTTCATGATCTATTTCTGACTATTTCATCACAGCTACCTGCTATTGAAAGAGCACACAGGCTGTCCACTTCGAAATTTAAAGACTCAACCGGACCAGATTTATTTTGGCTTGTTTTCATCACTTTAAAATTAAAGATCAAATAATGCGACAGGCAAGAAAACAGAGTTTTCAGATTCAATGAGTCTGAGCTCCGTTTTTATGAAGATTATCCAAAAGAAGTAATGGAACAAAGAGCAAGATTTGCTTTGGTAATGAAACAAGCATATGATAAGAAAAGATTTCCCTCTTTGAGTTACATGACAAGAATGAAAGTTTTTCCTCCTAATTCTTCCCCATGTACTTTCTTTGACTCAAAAGTCGAGCTGGATTTTGTCCAGGCTATACCTGTCACCGCCACTGACGTTACTACTGAATGAACTATCTGAAAAGCTGTTTGATTATCTGTATATTACTCACACTACGAAAAGAAGATATATGAAGGCTATTTGGATATTTCATTGACAGATTAATAAAAGAAGAAAAGAAAGCCTGTTCATCATTACATCCTATTGGATTTTTTTTTGGAAAGAAGATTTACGGATCAAGTTTGATGTTTAAATGGTTAATTACATATTTGACTGAGAAAAGAGGATAAAAGGATTTGTTCCTTTTATCTAATATTTGGTTTGATTTTATTGTTGTTTCTTAAATTACTAACTGGTAGTTTTTTTTCTACCAACAGGGTTTCTTTTTATATATTTATCTGGTAGGGTTAAGTTACTATGATTTTACTAATTAATATTTTCATCAATTTAGTTCAGTTAAGTATACTATTAACTTTTTTTTATCTGTTTTATTATAGTGCCCTATAACTGAATTTAAAGTTTTCTTAGGGATTTAAAGCTAAACTTAAGATGGGGCTGGTTTTTCTCTCCAAGAGATTATATTATTTTGGTTCTTTTTCTGTTTAACACATGATGGAGTGTAAACACTCTTCTTTGTTGAGACTTTACTGTCTTTCTTGCAAGGTCATTTTATTTAGTTTATGTACTGGCTGGGGGGAGGCAGAGACGAGACCAACAGAGTGGCCCATGTCTTCGCATCTATCTTAGTTCACTTGCCGTTTTTTCAGGCTTTTGGGAGGGTGTGTGGGTTTAGAGTTAGGAGTTTTTTCCCATTGGGTGGTTCCAGAGCATGCGTGTTTTCTATATGATTTATTCTTCATCACTGCCATCTTTGATAATCCCGTATTGGTATGTGTTCTGCGCATGTATAAAGTAAATTAGAATAAAATTATAGTATGGCAGTTAAATGGATTAATGTAATAATTTGGAATATACGTGGTTGGAATTATCCTATTAAACAAAAAAGACTTCAAATTATTAATCGATTCCAACATGATATAATTTTTGCTCAGGAGACGCATATCAAGGCAGGAGATCAGAATAGATTTTTTCACTGGTGGAATGGAAAACAACTCCATGCTACTTCTCAGAGCAAAACTAAGGGTGAGTCTATCTTTATTAAATCTAATATATTTACTCAAGAGGATATTGAGTCAGATTCTAATGGTAGATTTTTAATTGTTAAAGGAGTGATTTGTAATAGAAAGGTTGTTTTGGTTAATTTGTATGTTCCTAATTTAGAGATCCTGCTTTTCAAAAAAAAATATTTGCTTTACTGCCAGATTTAAATGAGTATATGTTGTTAATAGGTGGGGATTTTAACTGTTGCTTAAATCCTATGATTGATAAGAGCTCAACTAATCAACAACTTACAAATCATTTTGCGTCAGTTATTAACTCTTTTTAGACCAATTTTGGGTTGATCGAATTATGGAGGCATTTACACCCTGATAACAGAGAATATTCTTTTTCTTTCCATGTTTATAAAATATATTCAAGGATTGATTATATTATAGTTGATCCCTGTCTTTTGCCTAATGTTAAAAACTGTGAATATGACGCTATTGCTATACCTGATCAAGCGCCTGAGTTTGTCCTTTGAATTTGACGATGACATTTTTGGCCGTCCACCATGGCACATGTCTCAGACTTTATTGCAAAGCTCTGACTTTATCAGTTTTATCGAAAGCCAGATAAAAGAATTTTTTACTTTTTAATGATATAGGAGGTATGTCTAAATTAATTATATTGGATACATTCAAAGCATTTTTATGTGGTCAGATTATTTCTTATTCAACTAAACTTAAAAAACAGACTAAAGCAAAATTAGATAAAATTTCAAAACAAATTAAAGATTTAGATAACATCTATGTGACTTCCCCTAATATTGACATTTAAAAAAAGGGTGGAACTTCAATCATAATATAACCTATTATTAACTCATTCAATTGAAGGTTATCTACTTAAGTTAAAGACCCAATTTTATATGTTTGGAGGTAAAAATAATAAACTACTTGCAGCTCAATTAAAATCAGCTGGAGCCAAGAGGCAAATTTTGAAAATTCGTAGAAAAGATGGTACCCTGGCTCGGGATTATGAAGAAATTAATAAGATTTTTCAAGACTTTTATACTGAACTTTATAAATCTCAATGTCCAGTAGACTCTTCTGAAATGAATGTGTTTTTTTTTTTATGAACGATTGCTTTTCCTAAAATTTCTGTTGAGGATCAAAAAACTCTGCATGCAAAAATTACTGAATCCAAAATTCATAAAGCTATTTTCTCAATGCAATCTGTGAAGGCCCTGGGACTTGCTGGTTATCCTGTAGCATTTTATAAAAAATTCAGAAAATTGCTTCCTCTATATATGTTGGAGATGTTTAAAGAATCTTTAGTGAAAAGTGATTTACCCTCTACTTTTTATGAAGCTTCTGTTTCTTTAATTGTCAAAAAGGATAAAGATCCTTCTGATTGTGCCTCATACAGACCTATTTCATTATTGAATGTCGAAGCTAAGAATCACTTAAAGATAATGGCCAATCTGTTGGAGAGTATTTTGGGTAAAATCATTTTTAAAGATCAAACAGGCTTTATAAAGGGTCATTATTCTTTCTCAAATGTTCAGAGATTATTTAACATTATATATTCACCTTCTTCTAAAACTCCACAATGCCTTATATCTTTGGATGCTGAAAAAGCATTTGATTGAATCGAATGGAAATATTTATTTAATACTTTAGAAAAATTTGGTTTTGGTATTAATTTTAATAATTGGATTAAAATGATATATAAAGCTCCTATTGCTACTGTTGTCACTAATAACTGTAGGTCTCCTTTTTGCAGCTATGATGGGGGACAAACCAAGGTTGTCCATTACGTCCTTTGTTGTGTAACTTAAGATTAGAGCCCCTTGCTATTGCTCTTTGTGAAGCTGAAAATATTCATGGGATTTTTGTGAATGAGACCATGCACAAGATCTCTCTTTACACTGATGATTTATTGATTTATCCAAGCCTGAATAATCTATTCCTGCTTTGCTAAAATTATATGACAAATTTGGAGACCTTTCAGGATATAAAATAAATTTTAGTAAAAGTGAATTACTTCCTTTAAATGAATCTGTCTCTATATATGATAATATTCCTTTTAAAGTTATGGATTCTTTTAGATATTTAGGCATAATAATTACTAAAAACTATCAGGATCTTTATAAAGCCAATTTTCCTCCTTTAGTGGACTTTTTTAGATTTGTTTTTACAAGACTGTTTAATGTCTTTTTCACAGTTAATGGACAAATATGATATCTCTAATACACATTTTTCAGATATTTACAGGTTGGGAATTTTTTACGTGATTTTTTTACCAATTTACCCCTCGGCCTGCTCTTTAAATTTGGCTTATGCTATTTTTCAGTTTAAACCTTTTCAAAAACAATTAATAGCAATCCTTTATAAACAGTTAATGAATGCTGGCATGTCGCCTAATGATAGGGTTCAACGCACCTGGGAAGTACAACTTCAACATTCACTTTCAGATAATCAGTGGAGTAAAATTTATTATTTAGTCAATAATTCACCTACCTGCACACGCCATATCTAAATTCAGTTTAAGATAGTACACAGGGCCCATATGTCCAAAGATAAATTGGCGCATCTTTTTTCTAATATAAGCCCTATTTGTGACATATGTAATGCAGAAGTGGCTACTCTAACTCATATGTTTTGGTCATGTGTAAGTTTAAACAATTTTTGGAGGGATGTGTTTGGAATATTATCTAAAGTTATCGATGTGGATGTTCAACCTAATCCACTTACAGTAATTTTTGGGATTATTCCAGAAGAAGCAAGCAAAATGTCTGCTTCCGCCCAACAAAATTTTTATATTTATTTCAAAATATTCCTGTTATTGTTTACTAAGAAGTTTTTTGATCAGATTGATTCTATTATTCTATCTTTTATTTGGGATAATAAAAGACCAAGAATTGGAAAATGTCATTTGCAAAAGTTGAAAAAGGATGGTGGTCTCACTTTGCCTAATCTATGAATGTATTATTGGGCTGTTAACGCAGCGTATGTCCTTCTGGTTATATTGAGTTGATAGGAATGAACAGCCAATCTGGGTAGACCAGGAACTGAGAGCTGTGAAACAGTTTTATTTAACTTCGTTATTAGGAGTTACTCTACCTATACAATTATCTAAAGTTGCTAATTTAAACCTATATCCTGTGGTTAAGCACTCTTTATAAATTTGGATCCAGTTCCGCAATTTTTTTAATCTTAAAAAAGTTAAACTTTGTAGTATAATTGATCATAATTACTTTTTTAAACCTTTTTGGAGTGTTCTAATTTTTTTTTACTTTGGAAAAATAAAGGTATTAATTCTTTTTTGGATTTATTTAAAGAAGGCAGATAGTTGTCTTTTGAACAATTTGTCGATAAGTATTCTCTCTTATATTCACATTTTTTACAATATCTTCAAGTTAGACATTTTTTTACAAAAATATTTAAGTAATTTTCCTTACATATTGGAGGCTGATTTGTTAGATACTATTATGAATATGAACCTCTCGTAGAAAGGTTCTATTGGAAGAATTTATAATTTATTATTACAAAGGGAAAAGCATCCTTAACTTAAGATTAAACAGAATTGGGAGAAGGAACTCAATTTCCCTTTTATATGGGAGGATTGGACATGGATTCTGAAGCTGGTTAACTCTTCTTCGATCTGTGCTCGTCATTCACTGATTCAATTTAAAATTGTACATTATTACCATTTGACGAAGGAGAGACTTGCGAAAATATTTCCCAATGCTGACAAGTATTGTGATAGATGTAAAAATGAGATAGCCACACTGACACATATGTTCTGGTCATGTTCTATATTAAAACAGTTTTGGAAGTCAGTCTTTTCGACAATTTCTAAAGCACAGAATCAATTTACAACCTAATAAATTGACTATGCTTTTTGGAATAATTCCTCAAAATATCCATGGTATCCATCATTCCCTTCAAGCAACCCTCCATGACTAAAGCAGAACAGGTTTGCCGGACATGTGGGAGGTACATAATTTTTGTACCTTTGTACCTTTATTTGATTTTGAGAAGAGATGGGGCTCATCTGCTCGTTATTATCATTTCAGTTAACTGATAGATTTCCTCCACAATCTAAATGTAAATTTTGTTTATACGTCTTTTCTCTCTTTTTGGCAGTTTGATGTTTATTTTTAGAAGCTTTTTGTATGACGCATGGCTCTGGGGTTGTACCTCCAATGGGTTTCTTCTTTTTTCCCCTCACTTTTCTTTTTTGTTTAATTCACAAAATTTTCAATCCTCAAGATAATTTCCTCTTTTATGAGGCATTGTAAGTGTTGTTACTTCGATGCACTTGTGCTATTTTTGAATAATAATAATAAAAAGATATGAAAAGAATATTAAAGGTGAATATGTTCAGTGGGAAGAAGGATGCGAGCGGGCTATATCTGCGGATCAGAAATGGGAACAACAACCTACCAAGGGACAGGTGGGGACAACAACCCGTTTAGAAATTGACAAGCAAGGATGCTTCCTACCATGAGTACCACCCCTCAGGAAGAGCCCAATGTAATATTGACAGTTGCTGCTATTCCAGTTCCATTTATGATTGATATGGGGGCAACTACAACCACTCTCAATTGGGAAACAGTATCGGAAAAGGGATTGCAGTTATCAGACGCAACATTCACTCTGTCTGGGTTCGAAGGCACGGAACGTACGTATTCACATAACCAGCCACTGGAGGTGGAATTCCACGGGAACCAGCGTGAGGTTTCATTTACAGTCAGCACCCCGCAGTCGGGGGTGTAATCCAGCAGGGAGAGACTTGCTCTGTCTGTTGGAAGTTGAGATTCTCTGCACAGGCAATGGTGTCACCCTGTGACAGGTGAACAACTGATAGCTCCCCAATTTCCGACCCCCCAGTGGTGGGCACTTAATCTGGACTCCACTGCGTTTGAACCCCTTCTGCCAGTGGTCGACTCCCACGTGACTCTGTGCTGTGACATTACGGGGTGCTCAAGCTTAGGAAAGTCAATATTATGCACCCCTCGAGGGACAGAATTTCCCAGTCATGGTGATTGGAGAAGTTAAAGGAAAAGTGGGCAGTGCATTACTGGCCGAATTTCCGGATTTCCTTTGGCGACAGACAGAACTGGTGGTTCCCCATACCACTGTTAGTGTTTGCCCTGGGTTCAAGCCAAAGAGCCCAGAGTTCATTGCCTACACCTTGCTGAAACAAGCCTCCAGCACCGAGGGAGACGGGCAAGACTTGGCTGCGGTCCAACTCCGATACTGGAAGGAGTCTGAGGTGAAGGCGGGTCATTTGGTGAGACACACTTTTAATATTGTCCAATCCCAAGACGCTGTACCCCATCTCTGAGCAAATTCAGGCCATGAAGTCGGTCGCCCCAGCTGTCCCCCTGTCCGGATCACCGTGAAGGAAGGACAGACTCTCCCATCCATTCTGCAATATCCCCCTCTAGCCCGAAGCAATTTTATGAGGATGGAAGCTCTTTTGTGGATCCAGCAGGAGAACGATGCGATAGTGTCGGACAGTGAAGTAATTGAGCAGGCCTCTTTTGAAGCAGCTGTCTCTGCCCAGAAGGCTGAGCTGTTTGCTCTGACCCGTGCCTGTATCCCAGCAACAGACTAAAGTGGGAACGTTTACACAGACTCCCATTATGCGTTTGGAATTGTACATGACTACGGGGCTCTCTGGGAACATGGGGATTCCTGACTTCCTCTGGCCACCCCATTAGTAATGCCACCTTTGTAAACAACTTACTCACCGCTCTACAGCTACCTCGAGTTTTGGCTATTATTAAATGTACAGCCCACACTCACATGTCTAACTTGGTCACTAAGGGCAATGCTTTAGCAGATTAGACAGCGAAAAGTGCGGCACAATCCTTGGTAGTTGTAGTCTGCTCGCGTTCCCGTCAAGCAATCCTCCATGATTCAAGCAGAACGGGTTTGCCAGACATGCGGGAGGTACGTACTTTTCAGGGGGACGTCTCTGTGGAGGAGCGCAAACTGTGGTCCCAGATGGGGTGCCAGAAAGACCCCGATCTAGGTTTTTGGATCACCCAGTGGGACAGGTTTGTGTTCCTACACAGTTTTTACCAATATTGGTCAATTATGTACATAACTGTACACATCTGGGAAAGGAGGGAATGGTTGGTAACCTGTACCCTGCACACCGGGTACAACTCACTTGACGGGTGAAACTTTTTCGTGTCTACAAGTTGATTTCATTGAATTGCCTAGAGTACATTGCTATAGATACTGCTTAGTTATTATAGATGTGTTTAGTAGATGGGTTGAAGCTTTTCCAACTACCATTAATACTGCTGACTGTTGTGAAGGTATTATTATGGGAAATAATTCCCAGGTACGGCCTGCCAGAGATGCTGATGATACAAAGATTGGAGGTGTAGTGGACAGTGAGGAAGGTTTTCAAAGCTTGCAAAGGGATCTGGACCAGCTAGAAAAATGGGCTGAAAAATGGCAAATGGAGTTTAATACAGACCAGTGTGAGGTGTTGCACTTCAGAAGGTAAAACCAATGTAGAACAGATAAGGTAAATGGTGGGGCACTGAGGAGTGCAGTAGAACAGAGGGATCTAGGAATACTGATACAAAATTCCCTAAAAGTGGAGTCACGGGTAGATAGGGTAGTAAAGAGAGCTTTCGATACATTGGCCTTTATGAATCATTTGAGTATAAGAATTGGAATGTTATGGTGAGGTTGTATAAGGCATTGGTGAGGCTGAATTTGGAGTATCGTGTGCAGCTCTGGTCACCGAATTACAGGAAGGATACTAATAAGGCTGAAAGAATGCAGAGAAGGTTTACAAGGATGTTGCCGGGACTTGAGAAACTGAGTTACAGAGAAAGGTTGAATAGTTTAGGACTTTATTTCTTGGAGTGTAGAAGAATGAGCGGAGACTTCATAGAGGTATATAAAATTATGATGGGTATAGATAGAGTGAATGCAAGCAGGCTTTATCCACTGAGGCTAGGGGAGAAAAAAAACCAGAGGACATGGGTTAAGGGTGAAGGGCAAAAAGTTTAAAGGGTACATTAGGGGGGGGGGCTTCTTCACAACTGGTTCTGACAGAGACATAACCGGTTCTTCTGGGCACATTCTGTCTCACTCCCAACTATTTCCTACCTTCCTTTGTGCAGATACGTAATGTCTAAAGGACCAGTGTTTGAGTAAATGAGACTCACCAGACTTTCTCCTGACTGAATCAATGGAAACCCTGAGTCAGATGGGTCCTCTCCAGTTGGTGCTCTCAGTCCTCGGGCTGGTTCACTTGTTGCTGTTCCCTTGTCTTCAGTCGTGGTTTTTCTTCCAATAAATCTCTCACTGCAGGTCTAACTTTAACATGAAAGATAATGAAGCACATTAACAATACAAAGGAGGACCAAACATTTCTGCTTAATGTTACTAGGAACAAAACTCACTGAAATTTAAACGTTGAAGGCAAATATAATGATCTCAGTGAACAATCTTTTATTGTCCCTCATATGTCACAAAATGATATGGGATAAGAAGGAGCCATCATTCAGTCATGGTAAGACATAAGACAAAGGAACAGAATTAGATGATTCGATCCATCTGGGCTGCCACACCACTCAATCACGGCTGATTTTTATTCCAACACCATATTCCTGCCTTCCTCCTGTAACCCTGAAGCTACTTAGCAATCATGAATATATTAATCTCTGTCATAAATATACCCAAATGGCAGCCTCAATCAGACTCTGTGGCAACAAATTCCATAGATCAGACATCTTTTGGCAAAAAAAAATTTCTCAACTGAATTTTAACAGGAAGCATCTTTATTCTGAGACCGTGCTGTCAGATCACAGACTCTCTGTCTAATGGAAACATCCTCTCCATGTCCACTGTATCCAGGCTTTTCAGCATTCGGTAAGTTTACTTAACGATACATCCCTCCACCATCCCCACCGTCCCTCTGAACTCCATTGACCACAGGTCCAGAACCATCAAATGCTCCTCATACATAACGCCGATCATTCCTGAGATTATTCATGTAAACCTTGTTAGCAACAACTGTACTGAACACATTTCCAGGAATAACAGACAAATTGGTACCAGGATAATTTAAAGGGAAATGTTGTGCTTTCTTTACTGTTCTACTATCACAGGTGCTGGCGTGTGGCCAAGTGGTTAAGGTGTTGGTCTAGTGATCTGAAGGTTGCTAGTTCGAGCCTTGGCTGAGGCTGCGTGTGTGTCCATGAGCGACGACACCGGTGCCAAGCTGTATGGGTCCTAATGCCCTTCCCTTGGACAACATCGGTGGCGTGGAGAGGGGAGACTTGCAGAGACTCTAACGGAGGCCTACAAACTATCACAGCCATTTTCATTTCCAGGTTAAAACAGGTCCATTTCATGAAATATAAACCTAGAAATAAAAAGAAACTGGAATTACCAGAAACACTCAGCAGGTAAGGAACAGCTTACAATACAATTCAATTAATAACATTTCATCAGAATGACTTCAAACATTTTCAGTTTTTAGTGCAGATCTCCAGCACAGCTGCCTGATTTCCACTGTGTGACAGTGGGGGGGGGGGGGGGGATTTCCAAACACAGTTTGAACACCAAACTCAGGGTCTATTTCTACTGTTGTAAACACGGAACAGCCCATTTATTCACAGCCTCTCCCTGTGAGGATGGAATGGGAACTCATCCTCTCCTCAGATTGGCAGTCATTGCTTCCAAAGGAACTCCAGAAACAAACATCTGATCCCAAACCAGAAATACCCGATCAACACCTCACAAGCCCAAACAGCTCAATCCCTGGGTCCACTTTACCTGGATCAAAAACCGTGATCTCCCAGGACCCAACCTCACAGACTCACACAGCTGAATCTGCCACTCACCGACCCTGAGAGTCTCACGCATCGTCCCCACATCTCATACTGGGTAGTGCAATCTAGGATTTCACCACAACCAATGTCCAGCTGTAGAAGCACTAACCAAAGTCAAAGCCAAACCACCAACAGTTCCATTTGCCTGGAATGCCGATCACAGGATTAGAGCCCAAGCACCAACTCTCCCAGTACTCTTTGCTGCCAGTAAAATGCTGCAGTGTGTCAGCCCGTCACTGTTCATAAACTAGCACCTCCACACCAATGCACAACAGAACTGGTACCTGATGACCCTTCAGCATTCCAGCTAACAATAACCGATCCTGGAAATGACTCAGCGAGGCCAAAGGTACAAAAGAACACGTCACAATGAAGACAAGGGTTGGAGGAAAGTTTGCTGATATATAACATTGAGGAGGTGAGATACAAGGCGGACTGAGGATGACCCAGATGGTTGATGTAAATCACTGAAGCGGGGTTGGGGGGGGGGGGTGTGAGGAGACTGGACAGAGGTTGAACAAGATGAGAAGATGGAACCAGGTGGGAGAAGGGATCAAGGACAATCACTGATGGTCCTCCAGCAACACATAGGTACTGAATGAATAGTACATACTACTGTACAAAAAAATTCTAGAATGTCAGAATTAGCAAAAACAACAAGAACTTTGCCATATATACTTTGACCCTCACCAGATTTTTATCAACACACCATAGAAAGTTTCCCATCCGGACACTTCACGCTTTGCATGGTAACTACTCTGCCCGTGACTGCGAGGAACTGGTAAGACCTTTAGATCCAGATCAGCACATCACAGAAACCACTCTCCCCCCTAGACTTCCCAGTCCATCGGTAAAGCAGGCAGTGAAATCAAAGATCCCCACAACCTGGGACGTTCTCCTTTCTCACCCACCCCAGTCCGGGAGAAGACACAACCGCCATAAAGCTCCAGGACAAATGTGAGGAGCCTCAGGAAGCGAGGCGAGTTCGGGGGAAGTTAACGGGACTCAGTGGCCGACATCAGATTTCCCAAAACAACATGGAGGATGCGTGACCACCCACCTGGAGATTGTGAACATGCACAAAGAGATCGTTACATCTGCGGTTAAATGGGAGGGGCAAATGGGATCACGTGACCGGTGGGGTATAACACCCCAGGCATAGACTCCAGCTTCCCAGCATTCTGTGGAAATAAACAGATGCGCCTCACATCTCCTCTCACCTTAAATGTGTCAGACATTTCAAACCCCCAGGAAAAAACATACCCTCTGTCCACTCTATCTATTCCTCTCGTAATCTGATCAACGTCCATCCAGTCTCACCCCAGCCTGTGCCGCTCTGGAGAAAACAACACAAGTTTGTCCTGCCTCCCGTTATAGCTCATGCTCTCTAATCCAGGCAGTGTCCTGGTAAACCTCTTCTGCGCCCTCTCCAAAGCCCCGAGATCCTTCCGAGAATGGGGGCGACCAGAACTGTATGAAACACTCCAGATGTGATCTAACTAGTTTTTCAAAGCTGCAACACAACTTCATGAGTTTTGAACTCAGTCCTTCAACTAATAAAGACAACCATGCCATTTGCCTTCTTAACCACCCGATCAATCTGTGCAGTCTCTTTCAGGGAGCGATGAACTTGGAGTCTAAGATCCCTCTGATCATCGACACTGTTCAGGGTTTTGCATTTAACACTGTACTGTCTCATACATTCAGGGGTGCAGTGCTACCAGAGCTCACCGGAGCGCCGCTCCGACACCTCTGTAAAAAAGTCAAAATAAACAAGCACGGAATTTAACAACCCCGGATATTAAATAGAGGGAATTTTACGGAAGCGGGGGTGTTGGCTGGTGGGGAAAAATACCACTCATAACATTAGGATATTTGATCGTTTTTGGTGAAATCCTGGAGCTGTGACTGTTTTTAATTTAGGTATTTGTGAAATTCCTTCTCACTCGACCCGTTGTCCAAGGAAGCTGGGAAATACCTGTACACAAATGTGAGCATTCTTCCGCTCTTTCCAATTTGTACCATTGGATACCAGGAAGGAGCTATATTAAGCACGGAATGAACATCGAAACCTACGTTTAAGCGTCGAAAATAATGAAAGAAAAATTCACTGCTCGCTCATCTTCGGCCTGATTTTGATGAAATATTCAAGGTAATCATCCAAAATCCTCTTCTACACCTGGATAAATTTAGTTTTGTTTTGGAAGCCAAATGGAAAAAAAAATTCTAGGCTACAAGCTAGTTTTACGTCATTTCATATAATTAGTGGCTGATTAAATCCTTGGCCTCGCTCCACCAACTGCAGTTGATTGAAAAGAGGCTCTTTTTCTCTTTGTGTTGATAGGAAAAAGAGTACTTTAGTGAGGCAATGAACGAGATGAAATGCATTTCCAAATCTCCCAGATGGTTGCTCTCCTCCCGTTAACATTTGTCACTTCCAAAATACAATATTTTCTATTCGTATAGTTGCGATAATAATTTATGTAAAGATTCAAGCTTCTTTAACTTTTTATATATTTAAACACTAAAGAGCATGTATAAAGGTCGAACCATGTAACACCTGACGTGTGAGGATATTTTGAGTATCGACACTCACAGGTACACTTCAATATATTGAGAAAGGGATGGAGCAGTGGACCCAGAGTGAAGTGATAAGCAGGTGAGAGGACACACAAAGACAGAGAGGATGAGAGGGAGTGGGAGGGAGGGGTGTGAGGTAAATTTGTTCACCGGAAGGGGAAATCGATATTCATACCATCAGGTTGGGTGGGGGCACCCAGACGGAATATAAGTTGCTGATCCTGCACCCTGAGGGTGGCCTCATCTTGGCAAGGGATGGGATGACACGTCGGAACGGGAATGGGAATCGGAATTGAAATGTTTGGACACCGGGAAGTCCCGCTCGGAGTGTATAGTTCAAAAGTTAATTTATTATCAAAACAGGTATTCATAAATAATGCCATTTTTTCTTCTCCAGAGAACCACGAAACAAAGAAAGCATGAACATCGTTCAGAGAGAAAAAAAAAACTCCCTCCCCCCTCCGCATCAAAAAGACGGCATCCCGATCATCAACCTCCAAAACCCACCCCTCCCGCACAAAAGGGTAGAAAAATATCGACACCCGTTAAAAACATTCCTACCCGATACAACTACGGAGGAGCCGGTATCACTAGTGTGGAGGCGGCCGCATCGGGAGCAGCCGACACAATAGGCGACCCCGGAAGATTCACAGGTGAAGTGTCGCCTCACCTGGAACGATGATTGGACAACAGAGAGAATTCGGCCGTCCGGCCCTTTCACTGGGACACCCCGAACTCCACATCAAATCCGTCCAAACGAATCTGCGTGAACTTTAATGATCAATAAATATAATTCCTCACAGCGATTAGCTGTCTGAGTGATCCCCTGACTCTGAGAGGAAGGTGTATCTATGATCTACATTGTCAGGGTGTTGAGTTTACCAGGAGTCAAAGACTGCAGGGACGGGAGGTTTTCTGTTGACTAATACACTGTGTGTGGACCCCACTGGCAATTCTGGTGTTGAGACCCGAATCGAGACAAACACCACGCTACCCACTCCACCAACAACACGGTACAGCCAGACACATAACAGGGGACTTTACATCCCACAACACTGGATTCAGTGATGAAACCCGTGATTAATGTTCTTGTCTCACCGAAAAGTACATTAACCCTAACCCTAACCCTGCAATATGGTGTAAAATCCCGCTCCCCATACTAACACGGGTTTTTCAGACCAAATAACAAACTGCCGGAGGAACTCAATGGGTCGGACAGCATCTGTGGAGGGAAATGGATCTTCAACATTTCGGGCCGAGACCCTCCGTCTGGACTGAGAGTGGACGGGAAATAGTCAGAAAAGAGGTGAGGGGTGGGGATGGGGCAAGAGCTGGGGAGTGAGTGGTGGATCCAGGTGAGGGGGGAGGTGGGAAGGTGGAAATAGTGACAGGGGTGGGAGGTGAGTGGTTGGGGCAACACGGGGCTGCAGAAGATGGAAATTAATTTCATAGAGGATGAACAAAGAGGTTAGAGAGTATTTGTTATAGAGAGTGCAATGAAGATTCACCTGACTGATCCCTGGAGAGGTGGGGTCATAACCTGAAGAAAGATCAAATGTGATAACTCTAAATGTCATTTGGAGAATCGAGGACTGAGAGGTGAACACATCGAAATGCAAAGCATCTTTACCGTTTGAATCAGGGATCCCAGTCTCTAAAAAAGGGGATGGGAATCAAGCCCGTGACTCTGTGACCTGGGGGTGGAGGGAAAGGGATCGGTGTAGATATGGTGTGGAAAAGTAGACATGTATCTGGAGTAAATATGGAATAATGTGGGGAATGCGGCGGATGGGTCGGGCAGTGTGTGAGGGGTGAGGAGCAGAGTCACCGGTTCAGGAGGGAGTCCCTCCACCCGTCACCTGATCCCGTTTCCTGTTCACTTTTTTCTGCAGATCTGCAGCATTTGTGGGTCACTG
This sequence comes from Hemitrygon akajei, assembly GCF_048418815.1. NCBI lineage: Eukaryota > Metazoa > Chordata > Chondrichthyes > Myliobatiformes > Dasyatidae > Hemitrygon > Hemitrygon akajei. Next base: position 322,759 of record NW_027332084.1, read on the forward strand.
CTCGACGTGTACGTGTAGCTTCACCTTTGTCCCCTTCAGACAATGCAGTGGATCCGGAACAAATAGTTCCACACAATCAAAATAGTTTATTACTTTTACACAATTAGAATACTTTATTACATTTTTATTTTTTCTATTTTTGTACTATATATACTTATTTAAAATCACAATTGTTAAAATCTTTTGTTAAGAATTAGGTTCTACTGCTACCGCAGAGACAACGAATTTCATGGCATATTCCGGTGCTACTAAACCTGATTCTGATATTGATATGGGCGACCCACCACCGGTCACCTGATCCCAGTTACTGCAGATCGTAAAGTGAGATTGAAGCATTTTCCATATATTTGCTTTCCACAGAAATGACAACAGTTCAGTTTCCTTCTGTGGTTCCGGAGCAGAAGCTCAGTCTATCTAATATTTCCACACAGTTAAAATGGGGAATTTGTTTATTATCATCACGTACTGAGCTACAGTGAAAATCTTGCCTGATGTACCATCCACAAAGATCGATCCATTACAACAGTACATTGAGCTGATATACAACAGAAAAATAACTGTAACAAAGCATTATGCTGCAGAGAAAGTGCAGTGCAGATAGACATATGGTGCAGGGTCACATCAAGTTACATTGTGAGGCCGAGTCCATTTTATCATTCATTTGGCTTATAACCACAGACAGGAAGTCATTCTTCAGCCTGGTGGTACATCAGGTACACCTTTAAGGCTTTTGTATCTCTCTGCCAATGTGGGAGCGGATTTGCAGCAAGAATGTCCAGGTTATGAGGTTCTTTGTGTACATGGCCTGCTTTTCCGAGGGAGGGGAAGTGTAGGGAGAGTCCATGGAGTGGAGGCTTGTTTCTCTGATGTTCTCTGCTCTCCAAAGTTCTCTGCAGTTCCTTGCAGTCATGGGCAGAGCAGTAGCCATACAAAGGCATGAAGTATCGACAAGGAGCTCTGAGACCTCGGCCTTCACCCTGCTTTGTGCAGCTGGATCCTGGACTTCCTGTCAGATCGCCGGCAGGTGGTAACAGTGGGCTCCATCTCCTCTGTCTCACTGACCCTCAGGACACACAACCCATAGGTTTGTCTGTTTTGCCCTGTCATTTACTTTCTGTGCACCCGTGACTCGTGTTGCCACCCACAGCACCAATCTGCTAATTAAATTTGCTGAGAATACTACATTGATTGGCCTAATCTCAAATAATAACTTTCAATCGATCAAATGCCTCCTGACAAGGTTCAGTCCAAACAAACATTTCACCCTTCTTCAGGAGATTAGTCAGAGGAAGAGCGACAGCAGCAAATTTCTTACAGAACTTACGGTAATATCCATTCATTCCCAGAAACCTTCTAAGAGCCTTCTTAGCAGTCAGAATAGGAACTTGAGAAATTGCCTGAACTTTTGCCCGAACAGGAGCCAACTTGCATTGACCTACAACATAGCCAAGACAGGTCACAGTGGCATGGCCAAATTCACTCTTAGCCAAGTTAACTGTAAGGCTGGCCTTGGAAAGCCTGCCAAACAACTTTTCTACTGCAGAGATATGCTCTTCCCAAGTGTCACTCCCTGTGACTAAGTCATCAATATAGACATCTGTGTGTTCTAACCCTCGAATTTCAAAATCAATCTTTCTCTGGAATGTTCCTGGAGCATTTTTCTTTCCAAAAGGCAAAACATTGTATTCATACAACCCAGATGATGTCACAAATGCAGAAATTTCTCTACCTCTGTCCGTCAATGGAACACACCAATACCCCGTCAACAGATTAATCTTTGTAAGAAATTAGCTATTCCAACCTTATCGATGCAATCATCTATCCTAGCGATCGAATAGGCATCTGTTTTTGTTACTGCATTTACCTTCCCATAATCAGTTCCTCTAAGACCTACTGATTTTGTTTCAACACTTTCAACAATTGCTCAGCCAATTTACATTTTCTACGTTCATGCGATATGGGTGTTGTTTAATCAGTTTGGCTTGACCAATATCTGCGTCATGTACTGAGACCGTGGTTTGCTTGGGAACACCGGGAAATAAATCTTTAAACTTCAGAATTAATTTCTTCAGCTGTTGTTGTTGCTTTGGCTGCAGATCAATATTTTCTGGAACAATGGAGTTCATTAGTCTAACTGGGACCATGTTTGGCTTGTGAAAAGTCTCAGACGAGTCAATTGTTTCATTCTCAGGGTTGCCAGATTCATATATTTTGACAACAACACATACAGATGGTGCCTGATTGTCAAAATAAGGCTTTATCATATTCATGTGTACCAGCTGTGTTAGTTTACTTCGGTCGTGTGTTGTAATAACATAATTCACATCATTAAATTGAGAGACTATTTCATACGGTCTATTGAATTTCACCTGAAGTGAATTCGTCAACATAAGGCAAGCACCTTATCCCCCACCCGGTATTTTCTTTCGCAACCCTGCTTATCAAACCAACACTTCATTTTGTTTTGAGAAATCTTTAAGTTTTGTCTTGCTGGGCTACAGAATTGGTGTAGTTTATTTTTGAACTTTAAAACATAGTCTAACAAGTTAACATGTACATCGCCATCAATCCACCGCTCCTTTTACAAGGTCAAAGCTCACCTCACTCTGCGACCAAATACGAGTTCAAATGGAGTAAAGCCCAATGATTCCTGAACCGACTCTCTTACTGCGAACAAAAGCAAATGTATTCCTTCATCCTTGTCGTTTCCATTTTCAACACAGTATGTCTTAATCATTGTTTTGGGGCTAGAGTGAAATCTTTCTAAAGCCCCTTGTGATTCCGGATGGTATGTAGACGATGTAATTTGTTTTGCTCCCAGTTCATAAACTACCTGCTGGAATAACCCAGATGTAAAATTACTTCCTTGATCAGACTGGATTTCTTGAGGCAAATCGAATAAAGTAAAAAAAAAACTCGGTAAGAGTTAATATTTCTAAGAGGCATTGCCTCTGGGAATCTGGATGCAGTACACATAATAGTTAGCAGATACTGATGGCCAGCTTTAGTCTTTGGCAATGGGCCAACACAATCCACTATAACTTTGGAAAAGGGTTCACCGAATGCAGGTATAGGCTGGAGTGGGACCACTGGGATGACCTGATTAGGTTTAGTCAAAACTTGACAAGTGTGACAAATCCCAGCATTAATTTCTGGTTTACCCTGGTTATCCCTGCTACTCTTTTCGAAACTCTTATTCAGGGTAAACATAACCTTATGAGTTAAAGCAAACTGATCTGCTAATCTAGCAGACTCCTGCATAGTGGCAGCATCATTTCCATCTAAATACGTCTTTATGTAATCAGGGACGCACTTTTTGAATTCTTCAATTAAAACCAACTCTTTCAAGCTGTTAAAAACATCATTTACATTTTTATATGTGCACCAGTGGGCAATACACACAAATTTCTCATAAGCAAATTCCATATAAGTCTGGTTCACAGATGTCTTCAAATTTCTAAACTTTTGCCTGTATGCTTCTGGGACCAACTCATAAGCTTTGAGCACAGCCTGCTTCACTAGGTCATAATGTGTGGTGCGTGGCCAGCTGGTTAAAGTGTTGAACTAGTGATCTGAAGGTCATGATTTTGAGCCTCAGCCAAGGCAGTGTGTGTGTCCTTGAGCAAAGCACTGAACCACACACTGCTCCTGCACGTTTATAGCCCAGTGGCGATGATTGGGTCAGCATAAATAAATAAATAATCAGCTGCTTCAGCAACTGTCAAAGCAGAATAGGCATGCTAAGCCTCCCCCTTTATTACACTTTGAGACAATTTTCTGTCTGTTTTTCTGCTTCTCTAGCCTCAAACTGCCTCTGCCTTTCCGCAGACTCCAGCTTTAATTTTTCTCACTTGTACTGGAGCTCAAGCTCACTAGGTTTACTTAAACAAGTTAAACAAAGATTAACAGTGTTATGTGTATATATGTGTGTAAATATAACTCCCAAACTATTGAGCTCGGGGAAAATAAGGCTCGGAGTCTTCAGATGGTAAAGTATGAAAGTTCAGTTCATCCACAAAATAGGTGATGAGAGAGATATTTGTAATTCAGGGTAAATGTCGAGAGAAGGCAGTTATGTCGAACAGCAAGGTAGATGAGGCTGAGTACAGAGCTATGGTGGAAATCTTGTCACATGGTACGAGCAGAATCATCTGCAGCTTAATGTGAAAAAGACTAAGGAGCTGGTGGTGGACCTGAGGAGGGCTAAGGCACCAGTGACCCCTGTTTCCATCCAAGGGGTCAGTGTGGACATGGTGGAAGATTACAAATACCTGGGGATACGAATTGACAATAAACTGGACTGCTCAAAGAACACTCAGGCTGTTTACAAGAAGGGTTAGAGCCGTCTCTATTTCCTGAGGAGACTTAGGTCCTTTGACATCTACCAGACGATGCTGAGGATGTTCTACGAGGCTGTGGTGACCAGTGCTATCATGTTTGCTGTTGTGTGCTGGGGCAGCAGGCTGAGAGTAGCAGACACCAACAGAATCAACAAACTCATTCGTAAGGCCAGTGATGTTGTGGGGGTGGAACTGGACTCTCTGACGGTGGTGTCGGAAAAGATAATGCTGTCCAAGTTGCATGCCATCTTGGACAATGAATCCCATCCAATCCATAATGTACTAGTTAGGCACAGGAGTACATTCAGCCAGAGACTCATTCCACCGAGATCTAACACTGAGCATCACAGGAAGTCATTCCTGCCTGTGGCCATCAAACTTTTCTAATCTTCCCTCAGAGTGTCAGACACCCTGAGCCAATAGGCTGGTCCTGGACTTATTTCCACTTGCAAAGATTAACTTATTATTATTTAATTATTGATGGTTTTATATTGCTATATTTCTACAATATTCTTGGTTGGTGCGACTGTAATGAAACTCAATTTCCCTCAGGATCAATAAAGTACATCTGTCTGTCTATCTGTTCTCCAGGTTCCATAGTGTTAAAATGAGAGAACAGTTGCTGTAGATTTTATCTGTGATCTTTACAAATCTACATATGAATTATCACCGAAAGTGACTTGCCATGAGGGGTATCATCTTCAAATGAATGACCACATCACACCCAGTCAAGGGTTAACACATAAGTGGTCTCCACAGGATGTGCCAAATCAGATCCACTCCTATGGATCAAACGAGGTGACAACCACACATTCGATGTACGGTGAATGGATAATTAACCCACCCTTGTGGGCAAAGGAAAGTTCTAAACAGTGACCTTTGGCCACTAGTTCCCTGCTTTCAATCCTTCCATTTTTCATCCGTCTCCGTCTGACTCTGAGTGTCTGTGTCCTCAGTTAAAACTAAACAAGCTGCGAGCGATGTAAACAAGCTGCAAGTCAGACTGATTCACCTTCTTAATCTCTCTTAAAATGACAGTCCATATCAAACGAAACCTAGGGATTCATAACAATGGCCACGCCCCACTATGAACTGACTTGTGTTCCAGTATTTGGGATGACTGAGTGAATCCTTTCCCACAGACTGGGCAGGTGAACGGCTTCTCCCCAGTGTGAACTTGCTGATGTCTCTGTAGGTTGGATGACCGAGTGGATCTCTTCCCAGAGACTGAGCAGGTGAACGGCTTCTCCCCAATGTGAACTCGATGATGTCTCTGTAGATTGGATAACTGAGTGAATCTCTTCCCACATTCTGAGCAGGTGAACGGCTTCTCCCCAGTGTGAACTCGCTGATGTACCAGTAAGGTGTGTGACTCAGTGAATCCTTTCCCACATTCTGAGCAGGTGAAAAGCCACTCCCCAGTGTGAACTTGCTGGTGTGCCAGTAGTTGAGATGACCGAGTGAATCCTTTCCCACAGACTGAGCAGGTGAACGGCTTCTCCCCAGTGTGAACTTGCTGATGACTATGTAGGTTGGATGACCGAGTGAATCTCTTCCCACAGACTGAGCAGGTGAATGGCTTCTCCCCAATGTGAACTCGATGATGTCTCTGTAGACTGGATGACTGAGTGAATCTCTTCCCACATTCTGAGCAGGTGAACGGCTTCTCCCCAGTGTGAACTCGCTGATGTACCAGTAAGGTGTATGACTCAGTGAATCCTTTCCCACATTCTGAGCAGGTGAAAGGCCACTCCCCAGTGTGAACTTGCTGGTGTGACAGTAGTTGAGATGACTGAGTGAATCCCTTCCCACACTTTGAGCAGGTGAATGGCCTCTCTCCAGTGTGAACTCGCTGATGACTATGTAGGTGGGATGACTGAGTGAATCTCTTCCCACAGACTGAGCAGGTGAATGGCCTCTCCCCAGTGTGAACTCGCTGGTGTCTATGTAGGTAGGAATACTGAGTGAATCCCTTCCCACACTCTGAGCAGGTGAACAGCCTCTCCCCAGTGTGAACTCGCTGGTGACTGTATAGGTGGGATGACTGAGTGAATCCCTTCCCACAGACTGAGCAGCTGAATGGCTTCTCCTCAGTGTGAACCCGCTGGTCTGCCATTAGGTCAGATGACTGAGTGAATCCTTTCCCAGATATTCAGCAGATCACCAGCCTTTGCCCAGAGTGAACTGACTGTAGTTTCCACAAGTGGGAAGACTGACTGAATCCTTTCTCACACACAGAACAGATGAATGGCATTGCCCAGTGTGAACTTGCTGATGTACCTTCAATTGTGATAACCGAGTGAATTCATTCCCACTGTTTGAGCAGGTGAACAGCCTTTCTCCTGTGTAAAATGACGGGTTGCCAGTTGGTCAAATGACCGAGTGAATCCCTCCCCACAGTTTGAGCAGGAAGGATGGTCAATTGAATCCCTTGCTCCACTTCTTAAATATCTGGACAGAGACAACCAAACTGGTGTGCCATGTTTGAACTTCCTGGAGACAAATTCCTTCTTGTTTTTAACCTGTAAAAAGATTTACAAGATCGATCAGTGGGTTTAGGACAACATTTCAGATGAGATTACATGAGTTGCCAAGGTTTGATCTGGTATAACACTGTTACAGTGAGGTTCTACCCAAGTTGGACAGAGAAATCATCTCCTGACTGGGCAGAGTGCTGGTATCTGGAATGACCATCAATTCCCTGATGCTTTTCCTGTTTCTATAAGAATGGGGCATTTCTGCCATCTCCAGTTTGTACCTTGGCTGAGTTGGACTCTCTCCATTGGTATTATTCCCTGTTCCTGCTGAGCTGCATGGGTGCCTGGCCCCACAGTAACTGAAACAGTCTCACGCAATTCGTCTTTCTTGATGTGCATCTGGGATTTTCTTTTATGTATTATTAACTTAAAGTGCCAGTTTTAATGCCATATAAAAAATTCCTGTTGAGGTGAATGGTTGGTCCGCACAGCCGTTAAAAAGACAGAGTGAATTTTTGTAATATTTCACTTTCTTGTAGAAAATTACAACACAGAAACATGCCCTTTGGGCCATCTAGTCTGTGCAGAACTACTTAATCTGCCCACTCCCATACCCCTACCATGCAGGTACCTACATGAACCTCTGAAATGTTGAAATCGAGCTTGCATGCACCACTTGTGCTGGCTGTTCATTCCACAGCCGGATGACTGTCTGTGTGAAGAAGTTTCCCCTCATGTTCCCCTTAACATTTCACCTTTCACCCTTAACCCATGGCCTCTGGTTTACTCCCACCCCATCTCAGTGGTAAAAGCCAGCTTGCATTTACACTATCTATGCCCCTCTATCACAATCAAATCTCCCCTCAATCTCCTACAGTCCAAGGAATAAAGTCCTGACCTGTTCAATCTTTCCTTATAACCCAAGTACTCCAGACCTGGCAACATCCTTGTGAATTTTCTCTGAACTCTTTCAAAGTCCTTACATCTTTCCTGTAGGTTGGTGACCAAAACTGCACTCAGTACTCCAAATTAGGCCTCACCAATGTCTTCTACAAGTCAACATAACATCCATCTATTGTTGTCAGTACTTTTGTTCATGAAGGCCATTGGGCTAAAATCTTCCCTTCCGTCTCTATCTAACTGTGATACCACTTTCAGTGAATTAAGGACTTTCTTCTACAAGAGGTCCCTTTCTTCTACAACACTCTTGCATGCCTGACCAGTCACTGTGAAAGACCTCCCTTGGTAGGTCAGACCAAAGAGCAACAACTCACACTTGTCTGCATTAAATTCCTTTTTCATTTCTCAAACCATTTTGCCAGCTGGTCCAGATTGCACTGCAAGTTTAAATGCATTTTTTGGCATTGACTAGATGGGCCAAACAGCCTGTTTCTTTACTGAACTTCTCCATGTTTCTATGGCAGAGAAGCTGGCCAAACTTGTTTGGAAGGGAAAGGGTAGGAGTGACAATTGAGCAGCAGTGGCTGGAGTTTCTGGAGCAATTCGGGAGCTGAGTGATTCCACAGAAGTGGAAGCATTAGAAAGACAGGAGGACACAACTGTGGCTAAAATGAGAAGCCAAAGCCAACGTAAATGTCAAAGAGAGGGCAAACAAAAGAACAAAAACTATTCGGAAGCTTTGAGAAACCAAAAGAAGACAACAAAAAAATTCAGATGAGCTCAGTGCGTGGAATCATGATTTGTAGTCATTAATGGGTCTCGGTAGCACCTAACAGTCTGAGGCATTTAGAGGAACAAAATATACGAGGCTTCAATTTCTCTTCAAAAGCAAGGTTCCCTGGACCAGTTACCTTTCAACTTTCATTTTGGCAGCCACATACAAACTCTGCATCCTCAAAAATTCACATCTGAAGGCCTCCCACTTACAGGTACTCCTTTGCCAGGAGACAACCTGTCCCAAACCACACTTGTCAGATCCTTTCTGATACCATCAAAATTGACCTTTCTCCAATTTAGAATCTCAACCCGTGGTCCAGACCTCTCTTTTTCCATATTTACTTTGAATCTCATGGCATTATGATCACAAATTCTGTCACCAGCCCTGGATCATTTCCTAACAGCTTATTGTTCACTTCTATATTAGAGATTCTACATACTGATTAAGGGCACATTTGACAAACTCTACCCCATCTAGTCCTTTTATAGTATGGGAGTCCTAGTCAATATATGGAAAGTTAAAATCACTTACTGAATCAACCTTTTTGTTTATTGGCATGGTCTGCAATCTCTCTACAAATTTGTTCCTCTAAATCCCTCAGACTGTTGGGTGTAAACAAGTCCCAATATTGGCTAGAATATCATAATTCCCTGTCCTGAGCTCATCTGGCTTTCCTCTGATACTTCTTGCATTGTGATATACACAGCTCAGCACATTCATCGCACCAAGCTCAACCATCTAACTGCTGAATCTATCTATGATCTGAACATCTGACTGGTGTCAAGGAAACAAACCCTCCGTCATTGTCACAAACACAAAGGAGCTGATTGTGGACGACAGGAGGAATGGAGACAGGATAACCCTATTGACATCACTGGATCTGGGGTTAAGAAGGTGAACAGCTTTAAGTTCCTCGGCATAAACATCACCAAGCACCTTACATTGTCTGTACATACCGGCTGTGTTGTGAAAAGAGCACAGCAGTACCTCCTTCACCTCAGATAGTTGAAAAAGTTGGGGATGGGGACCAAAATACTGAGGACTTTTTACAGGGACACAATTGAGAGCATCCTGACAGGCTGCATCACTGCCTGGTATGGGAATTGTACTTCCCTTCATTGCAGGAAACTGCAGAGAGTGTTGCGGACAGCCCAGCACATCCGTAGTGGTGAACTTTCCACTATTCAGTACATTTACACAGACAGGTGTATAAAAAGGGCCCAAAGGATATCAGGGACCAAATTCACCACAACCACAAACTGTTCCTGCTGTCACCATCCAGGAAATGGTACCACAGCAAAAGGACCAACAGGCTCCGGGGCATCATCTTCCACCAGGCCATCAGACTGATTAATTCATACTGATACAATTGCATTTCGATGTTATATTGACTGTCCTATGTACAAACTATCTATTATAAGTTACACATTGCACATTTAGATGGAGACATAACATAAAGATTTCTACTCCTCATGTTTATGAAGTATGTATCTAATAAAGTCAATTCAATTCAATTCACCCTCTCCATTATCTGTTTGGCTCCCATTCCCCTTACAGCTTATTTTAACCACATCACCCGTTCCACCCACACTAGCACTAGCATGCCTTACCACTTGGATATCAGTCCCCTCTTGTTCTGTTCCCCTAACTAATGAATCCCCTATCACCCCTTTGACTTTTCTCTGTCAGGTAATCCCCTTCACCACCAGTTTCTAAAGTGGTCTACCTTTTGTTGTGTTTGATGGGCACAAGAGTACTCTGCAATGGCTATTTAACCTCATTCCCCATCCTGACTCTCTCCCAGTTTCCTGTGTCCTGCACCTTGGGTGTAACTCACCTCTCTTCATGTCATATCTATCACCCCCTCCAACTCCCGGATGATCCGGAATTCATCCATTTCAGGTTCCAACTCCTTAACGTGCAGGGTGCACATCTTATAGGTGAGGACATCAGGGACACTGGAGGTATCACCACCTTCCCACCAATGTTCCGTCTAATTTGTAATGACCAGTGTGCACATAAATCATGTACTGTGCACTTTTTTTAACTCAGTGACATGTGCACAGTGAATTTTATACAGAGAGGTAATCGTTTTCACAGCTAGCAAATCACTGTTGATAAGTACTTTGATCTCCTCTGGGTTTGATCGAGTTCATCTGTACTCTCACACAACCTATGTAGCAGGCCTGTAACTGGTAATGAAGGATTTTCTCACCAAAGCTTTTGCATATTCTCCATATGTGGTTTGCTTGCTAAATTATGCTTTAAAAAGTCAGATTTGCAAATATTACTCCACTTCTTCCCACTTAGAAATTCTCCAGCACCTCTTGCATTGCCACAATACACACAGGTAACACCAGTTTCTATATTGGGCATAAATATTTCCCCTGAACCCTCCTGACGAATTGAGGGTATATGAAAAAATTCATTTTGAACCTGTGTAACCTCTGGCTAAAAGAATAATTGGGAGTGAATAGGAATTTTAACTGAAGTGAACTCAGTCTTCAGCGTTTAGCTAAGACAGACTCATTACCAGTTCTCTGCGGCTTGCAGAGAGACACATTGAGAGCTGATAACATTATACATTGTATCCTCTTTTGAGTAAAGGGAGAAGGACTCACTGATAAGGACAGGAATGAACATTTGTTTGTAATTAAGTCAGGGCCTTGCAAAGGGAATAACTGATAAGGACTGGACAGTACTTCCATCTATAATTAAAACCATTTAGCAAACTCTGTTATCTAAGTAATTAAGTTTTGCACCAACACACTTAGTGGGCGTGCCAGTTCAAATAACAACTTGCAATATTAATGTATGGGATGTACTATGTATAAATATACGGCTGTAACCTAAGTCATTCGACTTGTCAGAAGGTGGCAGTGCTTACGTGCCTTCACTTTGACAAATGGGTCTCAAACTCCTGCAGGCATTTGAATGCACAATAAACCGTGGTGTCGATAAGAAGCTGGTCTCCTGAGTTTTATTCAGATTCAACTTTAACATTTGGCATCACGGACAGGATCCCAATATAGGGAGTGCCAAGCAGACAGGCTGAGTAAGCAGCTGGACCACTCTGGGGACTGTGGAGACCGAATGGGAGCCCAATAGGTATTTTAAATTTGTAACTCACTGTTAGTTCCTTTGGACGTACAGTGCCTCACCCAAGGCTGATCACATACGTTGACAGGATCGGGAAAGAAATTGTTGGCAGATTTGTATAAGGTAGGCAAAATTTTACTAAATGGCCAGGAGGCAGACGTGCCAGGTAAATTCATCAATTAAGCAGGAGGTGCCAGCCGGGTAAATTTATCTCATTGTTAATTGAGCAGGAGGCTTTGTGCCCGATAAATTACTTAGAGACCATTGGTCAATTGCAGTCAATTGATACGAGTGGGCCAGCAGCAGCCCGATACAATTTGTGTGAGAGTTCTCCAGACAAGGAAAAATATTTGTGAATGTTGAGTGCAGTGCTGAATAAGAAATTGGGGAACAAAATGTGGCCACGGATGGGGGAGGGTGCAGGAGCCTGGGTTATTACCTCATGAGAACAAGCAGTAAATTTGATTTGGAAAAAGAACTGAGGAAATAAGTGGAAATTGTTGAAAAGGGAATGGAAGGAAAAGGCAGATGTAAAGCAGAACTTTGCTGGCTATGCCACTGGTGGCATAATGGCTTCAGCATTGGACTTCGAGGCGAGAGGTCCCGAGTTCGAATCCAGCCGACTCACTTGCACATTTTCATCTGTGCTGGGTTAGAGCTGGTGAACAAAACAACTCACCCAGCAGAAGGCAATGGCAAACTACTGCTGTAACTTGCCTTGTACATGATTTCCCAACACCACACAGCGGCGTGGAAGGAAATCCTCGGCTAACTGGAAAAAATTCCGGATGTGACATACCTTTAAAGTGGAACAGTATATTATCAGCAAGTTGGAGGAATAATGCATGTGATAAAGGGATAGAGTAGTGGTCACCAACCATTTTAAGCCCAAGATCCCCTACCTTGGTCTTAGTCAAATGCAAGATCGACCCAGATCAATTAGTTACACGCATGCGCACCAGGGCAGAAAAGACCGGAAGTAAAACCCCACAACCTGGAAGTAGAAATACTGTATAAACACTGGGGCACCCGCCCTTTTTTTTGCACCGCAGACCGGTTTAATATTGACAATATTCTTGTGGACCGGCCAACGGGGGATGGGGTGGGTGGGGGTGCTAAACACAATAGGAATACAGTGATACTCATAAGTTCCTTATGTCCAGTCTATTCCGTAATTCAGTTTTTGTGGCGCTCGGCACTTAGCTTCTGTCCCGCGCTGCTCACGTTTTCTCCGCTGAAAAAACTCAACACGTTTTCGTTTAAGTGCAGGGTGCTTGGACTCGGGGTACCGAAGCAGTTTTGAGGGCTTCATTGCCTCATTGGACAGCCTCCTGCCCGCCCGCCGCCAGATGCCTTGGCTTGGTTTGGTTGGTCGTGGGTCGGGTGAGAGGACAATGTCAGGGCCGGAGGTCCCTGTGCCGGAGCCGCGGCAGTCACAGTCCGGAGAGAGTGACCAACCGAGCAAGGAGTGTGACAGGGCACGAGCCCGCCCCCCCAGTAGGACCTATCAGCCGACAAAAGTTTGTTTCAGTAGATCACAGCACGGTAGCTGCTCTGATACCTATGAAACGCTGAGCCCGAATTAGGTCGTCTGCGAATATTTTAGTGCCGGATTCCCCACGAACATTCGGTGTGCTAAACCGGTTTAGAGGCAGCACTCCAGGCCAGTAGTGACGGCACTTCCCACCAGCCGCTGAGGCCAACTGGTGATCTCTGGCATGAGGGTGTCACTGCGGTTAGGCGACTGATGACCTCGCGTGCACTCAAGTTCAACAGTGGGCTGACAGGGAATGAGGAAAGGTGCAGCTGACTCATGTTGTTTCCTCGCGGCCCAGTGGTTGGGGACACTGTGTAGTTACACGCATGTAGAAAGAAGGGAACTAAAACCCCACAACCCGGAAATAATCTTTCAACAGTATTTGTGTATTTATTTTTCTTTTTTTTTGGGATCTACTGGGAAAGTCTCAAAGGTAGACGAGTCGATCGCAATTGACAGGTTGGCGACCACTAGGATAGAGGTAAGTACTGCAGAAGGAACACCAAAGGTTGGGAGATGTTAAAAACAGAGCGTGAATGGATGGATGGGCGCCCAAAACGACAGCAGGAAAAACAACGTAAGCAAACCAAAGCCGGCCTACATTGGAGAGAAGGGCAGGAATGTCAGTCTAAAGTTAGAACTGATAGGGAAACACGGGATCCCGAACCCGTGTCTGGCATATCGACCCTGTATGAGTTTTGTGGCCTGCTACAGCACTTTCGCAGGAGACCAAGCCTTTAATGATGGGAATCTGTCCCCCCAATTTAATGCCCTACTGCTCCAATGCTTACCAACTAAGTTAACCAACATCATTAACAAATAATATGGATTGGCCTGACAATGACCAAAATCGAATGCAACGAGCTTTGACATATCATTGGAACAGGGCTTTCGAATGCCAATCAACCCCGAAGGGAACTAATATTACAGGTGAATGGAGACTGCCTCTGTCTGTCGATAGAGTAGCACTAATTCTGTGCTGCTCTTAGTTTTCTCTCCCGCCCACAGCTTAAATTTTGTATTTCAAATTTTTAATTGCTGATTCTTGAACGGGAGTGATATGTCTGTGTCTACGAGAAGTGGGAAGAATCTGCATGAACCTACTGACAAAGGTAATGAAAAAGGAAAGACGCTGAAGGAAAGATCTGATGAAATGCCATCATGGGCTGAAGATATCGTTCAGTCACTGAAATCAATTCAAGATCAGAATGAGGCAATTAAAGATCAACTGGAAAAGAATATAATGAAAGGAACTTATTTCTGGGAAAACTTAAAGATATGGAAACTCAAGTTACTAATCATGAAGAGGAATTGAAGTCAACTAAGCAAAAACTGTCTGAAACTACAACCCATTTGGAAAAATATCGTTAATAAGATTATTGATTAGGAAACTAAGTCACGCAGAAACAATATCCGAATCATTGGATTGCAGTAAGGAGCTGAAATTGGAGACTTAATGGTTTACTTTGGTAAGCTCTTTCATGATCTATTTCTGACTATTTCATCACAGCTACTTGCTATTGAAAGAGCACACAGGCTGTCCACTTTGAAATTTAAAGACTCAACCAGACCAAGATTTATTTTGGTTTGTTTTCATCACTTTAAAATTAAAGATCAAATAATGCGACAGGCAAGAAAACAGAGTTTTCAGATTCAATGAGTCTGAGCTCCGTTTTTATGAAGATTATCCAAGAGAAGTAATGGAACAAAGAGCAAGATTTGCTTTGGTAATGAAACAAGCATATGATAAGAAACGATTTCCCTCTTTGAGTTACCCGACAAGAATGAAAGTTTTTCCTCCTAATTCTTCCCCATGTACTTTCTTTGACACAAAAGTCGAGCTGGATTTTGTCCAGGCTATACCTGTCACCACCACTGACGTTACTACTGAATGAACTATCTGAAAAGCTGTTTGATTATCTGTATATTACTCACACTACAAAAAGAAGATATATGAAGGCTATTTGGATATTTCATTGACAGATTAATAAAAGAAGAAAAGAAAACCTGCTCATCATTACATCCTATTGGATTTTTTTTGGAAAGAAGATTTACGGATCAAGTTTGACTGTTTAAATGGTTAATTACATATTTGACTGAGAAAAGAGGATAAAAGGATTTGTTCCTTTTATCTAATATTTGGTTTGATTTTTTTTGTTGTTTCTTAAATTACTAACTGGTAGTTTTTTTTCTACCAACAGGGTTTCTTTTTATATATTTATCTGGGAGGGTTAAGTTACTATGATTTTACTAATTAATATTTCCATCAATTTAGTTCAGTTAAGTATACTATTAACTTATTTTAATCTGTTTTATTATAGCACCCTATAACTGAATTTAAAATTTTCTTAGGGATTTAAAGCTAAACTTAAGATGGGGCTGGTTTTTCTCTCTAAGAGATTATATTATTTTGGTTCTTTTTCTGTTTAACACATGATAGAATGTAAACACTCTCCTTTGTAGAGACTTTACTGTCTTTCTTGCAAGGTCATTTTATTTATTTTATGTACTGGCTGGGGGGAGGCAGAGACGAGACCAACAGAGTGGCCCATGTCTTCGCATCTATCTTAGTTCACTTGCCTTTTTTTCAGGCTTTTGGGAGGGTGGGTGGGTTTAGAGTTAGGAGTTTTTTCCCATTGGGTGGTTTTCTATATGTGTGTTTTCTATATGGCTTTATTCTTCATCACTGCCATCTTTGATAATCCCGTATTGGTATGTGTTCTGCGCATGTATAAAGTAAATTAGAATAAAATTATAGTATGGCAGTTAAATGGATTAATGTAATAATTTGGAATATACGTGGTTGGAATTATCCTATTAAACAAAAAAGACTTAAAATTATTAATCGATTCCAACCTGATATAATTTTTGCTTAGGAGACGCATATCAAGGCAGAAGATCAAAATAGATTTTTTTGCTGGTGGGATGGAAAACAACTCCATGCTACTTCTCAGAGCAAAACTAAGGGTGTGTCTATCTTTATTAAATCTAATATATTTACTCAAGAGGATATTGAGTCAGATTCTAATGGTAGATTTTTAATTGTTAAAGGAGTCATTTGTAATCGAAAGGTTGTTTTGGTTAATTTGTATGGTCCTAATTTAGATGATCCTGCTTTTTAAAAAAAAAAATTGCTTTACTGCCAGATTTAAATGAGTATATGTTGTTAATGGGTGGGGTTTTTAAACTGTTGCTTAAATCCTATGATTGATAAGAGCTCAACTAATCAACGACTTACAAATCATTTTGCGTCAGTTATTAACTCTTTTTTGACCAATTTTGGGTTGATCGAATTATGGAGGCATTTACACCTTGATAACAGAGAATATTCTTTTTCTTTCCATGTTTATAAAATATATTCAAGGATTGATTATATTATAGTTGATCCCTGTCTTTTGCCTATTGTTAAAATCTGTGAATATGACGCTATTGCTATACCTGATCATGCGCCTTTGAGTTTGTCCTTTGAATTTGACGATGACATTTTTGGCCGTCCACCATGGCACATGTCTCAGACTTTATTGCAAAGCTCTGACTTTATTAGTTTTATCGAAAGCCAGATAAAATAATTTTTTACTTTTTAATGATATAGGAGGTATGTCTGAATTAATTATATTGGATACATTCAAAGCATTTTTATGTGGTCAGATTATTTCTTATTCAACTAAACTTAAAAAACAGACTAAAGCAAAATTAGATAAAATTTTTAAACAAATTAAAGATTTAGATAATGTCTATGTGACTTCCCCTAATATTGACATTTAAAAAAGGGTGGAACTTAAATCATAATATAACCTATTATTAACTCATTCAATTGAAGGTTATCTACTTAAGATAAAGACCCAATTTTATATGTTTGGAGATAAAAATAATAAACTACTTGCATCTCAATTAAAATCAGCTGGAGCCAAGATGCAAATTTTGAAAATTCGTAGAAAAGATGGTACCCTGGCTCGGGATTATGAAGAAATTAATAAGATTTTTCAAGACTTTTATACTGAACTTTATAAATCTCAATGTCCAGTGGACTCTTCTGAAATGACTGTTGTTGTTGTTGTTTTTTTTTTTACGAACGATTGCTTTTCCTAAAATTTCTGTTGAGGATAAAAAAATTCTGGATGCCTAAATTACTGAATCCAAAATTCATAAAGCTATTTTCTCAATGCAATCTGGTAAGGCCCCCGGACTTGCCGGTTATCCTGTAGAATTTTATAAAAAATTTGGAAAATTGCTTTCTCCATATATGTTGGAGATGTTTAAAGAATCTTTTGTGAAAAGTGATTTACCCTCTACTTTTTATGAAGCTTCTATTTCTTTAATTCTCAAAAAGGATAAAGATCCTTCTGATTGTGCCTCATACAGACCTATTTCATTATTGAATGTTGATGCTAAGATTCACTTAAAAATAATGGCCAATCTGCTGGAGAGTATTTTGGGAAAAATCATTTTTAAAGATCAAACAGGCTTTATAAAGGCTCATTATTCTTTCTCAAATGTTCGGAGATTATTTACCATTATATATTCACCTTCTTCTAAAACTCCACAATGCCTTATATCTTTGGATGCTGAAAAAGCATTTGATTGAATCGAATGGAAATATTTATTTAATACTTTAGAAAAATTTGGTTTTGGTATTAATTTTAATAATTGGATTAAAATGATATAGAAAGCTCCTATTGCTACTGTTGTCACTAATAACTGTAGGTCTCCTTTTTTCAGCTATCACGGGGGACAAGCCAAGGTTGTCCATTAAGTCCTTTGTTATGTAACTTAAGATTAGAGCCCCTTGCTATTGCTTTGTGAAGCCGAAAATATTCATGGGATTTTTGTGAATGAGACCATGCACAAGATCTCTCTTTACACTGATGATTTATTGGTATATATATCCAAGCCTGAATAATCTATTCCTGCTTTGCTAAAATTATATGACAAATTTGGAGACCTTTCAGGATATAAAATAAATTTTAGTAAAAGTGAATTACTTCCTTTAAATGAATCTGTCTCTATATATGATAATATTCCTTTTAAAGTTATGGATTCTTTTAGATATTTAGGCATAATAATTACTAAAAAATATCAGGATCTTTATAAAGCCAATTTTCCTCCTTTAGTGGACTTTTTTAGATTTGTTTTTACAAGACTGTTTAATGTCTTTTTCACAGTTAATGGACAAATATGATATCTCTAATACACATTTTTCAGCTATTTACAGGTTGGGAATTTTTTACGTGATTTTTTTTTACCAATTTACCCCTCGGCCTGCTCTTTAAATTTGGCTTATGCTATTTTTCAGTTTAAACCTTTTCAAAAACAATTAATAGCAATCCTTTATAAACAGTTAATGAATGCTCGCATGTCACCTAATGATAGGGTTCAACGCACCTGGGAAGTACAACTTCAACATTCACTTTCAGATAATCAGTGGAGTAAAATTTATTATTTAGTCAATAATTCACCTATCTGCACATGCCATATCTAAATTCAGTTTAAGATAGTACACAGGGCCCACATGTCCAAAGATAAATTGGTGCATATTTTTTCTAATATAAGCCCTATTTGTGACAGATGTAACGCAGAAGTGGCTACTCTAACTCATATGTTTTGGTCATGTGTAAGTTTAAACAATTTTTGGAGGGATGTGTTTGGAATATTATCTAAAGTTATAGATGTGGATGTTCAACCTAATCCACTTACAGCAATTTATGGGATTATTCCAGAAGAAGCATGCAAAATGTCTGCTTCCGCCCAACAAAATTTTTATATTTATTTCAAAATATTCCTGTTATTGTTTACTAAGAAGTTTTTTGATCAGATTGATTCTATTATTCTATCTTTTATTTGGGATAATAAAAGACCAAGAATTGGTAAATGTCATTTGCAAAAGTTGAAAAAGGATGGTGGTCTCACTTTGCCTACTCTATGAATGTATTATTGGGCTGTTAACGCGGCGTATGTCCTTCTGGTTATATTGGGTTAATAGGAATGAACAGCCAATCTGGGTAGACCAGGAACTGAGAGCTGTGAAACAGTTTTATTTAACTTCGTTATTAGGAGTTACTCTACCTATACAATTAGCTAAAGTTGCTAATTTAAACCTATATCCTGTGGTTAAGCACTCTTTACAAATTTGGATCCAGTTCCGCAATTTTTTTAATCTTAAAAAAGTTAAACTTTGTAGTATAATTTATCATAATTACTTTTTTTAAACCTTCTTGGAGTGTTCCAAATTTTTTTTACTTTGGAAAAATAAAGGTATTAATTCTTTTTTGGATTTATTTAAAGAAGGCAGACTAATGTCTTTTGAAAAATTTGTCAATAAGTATTCTCTCTTATATTCACATTTTTTACCATATCTGCAAGTTAGACATTTTTTACAAAAATATTTAAGTAATTTTCCTTACATATTGGAGGCTGATTTGTTAGATTCTATTATGAATATGAACCCCTCGTTGAAAGGTTCTATTGGAAGAATTTATAATTTATTATTACAAAGGGATAAGCGTCCTTTACTTAAGATTAAACAGGATTGGGAGAAGGAACTCAATTTCCCTTTTATATGGGAGGATTGGACATGGATTCTGAAGCTTGTTAACTCTTCTTCGATCTGTGCTAGTCATTCACTGATTCAATTTAAAATTGTACATTATTACCATTTGATGAAGGAGAGACTTTCGAAAATATTTCCCAATGTTGACAAGTATTGTGATAGATGTAAAAATGAGATAGCCACACTGACACATGTGTTCTGGTCATGTTCTATATTAAAACAGCTTTGGAATTCAATCTTTTTGACAATTTCTAAAGCACTCAGAATCAATTTACAACCTAATAAATTGACTATGCTTTTTGGAATAATCCCTCAAAATATCCATGGTATTTCTGTGTCTGACCAACATGTTTGTTACATTGAAAGCTAGGAGGGCCATCTTGTTGAAATGGAAGGATATATCAGCTCCTACTTTGTCACAATGGCTCTCTCAGGTGATGCTGTGTCTTGGAGAAAATTAGAAGTCGAACCTTTGTACCTTTATTTGATTTTAAGAGATGGGGCTCATCTGCTCGTTATTATCATTTCAGTTAACTGATAGATTTCCTCCAAGATCTAAATGTAAATTTTTTTATATATCTTTTCTTTCTTTTTGGCAGTTTGATGTTTATTTTTAGAAGCTTTTTGTATGATGCATGGCTCTGGGGTTGTACCTCCAATGGGTTTCTTCTTTTTTCCCCTCACTTTTCTTTTTTTTTAATTCACAAAATTTTTAATCCTCAAGATAATTTCCTCTTTTATGAGGCATTGTAAGTGTTGTTACTTTGATGCACTTGTGCTATTTTTGAATAATAATAATAATAGATATGAAAAGAATATTAAAGGTGAATATGTTCAGTGGGAAGAAGTGCGAGCGGGCTATATCTGCGGATCAGAAATGGGAACAACAACCTACCAAGGGACAGGTGGGGACAACAACCCGTTTAGAAATTGACAAGCAAGGATGCTTCCTACCGTGAGTACCACCCCTCAGGAAGAGCCCAGTGTAATATTGACAGTTGCTGCTATTCCAGTTCCGTTTATGATTGATATGGGGGCAACTACAACCACTCTCAATCGGGAAATAGTATCGGAAAAGGGATTACAGTTATCAGACGCAACATTCACTCTGTCTGGGTTCGAAGGCACGGAACGTACGTATTCACATAACCAGCCACTGGAGGTGGAATTCCACGGGAACCAGTGTGAGGTTTCATTTACAGTCAGCACCCCGCAGTCGGGGATGTAATCCAGCAGGGAGAGACTTGCTCTGTCTGTTGGAAGTCGAGATTCTCTGCACAGGCAATGGTGTCACCCTGTGACAGGTGAACAACCGACAGCTTCCCCAATTTCCGACCCCCCAGTGGTGGGCACTTAATCTGGACTCCACTGCGTTTGAACCCCTTCTGCCAGTGGTCGACCCCCACGTGACTCTGTGCTGTGACATTACGGGGTGCTCAGCTGAGGAAAGTCAATATTATGCACCCCTCGAGGGACAGAAGTTCCCAGTCATGGTGATTGGAGAGATTAAAGGAAAAGTGGGCAGTGCATTACTGGCCGAATTTCCGGATTTCCTTTGGCGACAGACAGAATTGGTGGTTCCCCATACCACTGTTAGTGTTTGCCCTGGGTTCAAGCCAAAGAGCCCAGAGTTCATTGCCTACACCTTGCTGAAACAAGCCTCCAGCACTGAGGGAGACTGGCAAGACTTGGCTGCGGTCCAACTCCGATACTGGAAGGAGTCTGAGGTGAAGGCGGGACATTTGGTGAGACACACTTTTAATATTGACTGATCCCAAGACGCTGTACCCCATCTCTGAGCAAATTCAGGCCATGAAGTCGGTCGCACCAACTGTCCCCCTGTCCGGATCACCGTGAAGGAAGGACAGACTCTCCCATCCATTCTGCAATATCCCCCTCTAGCCCGAAGCAATTTTATGAGGATGGAAGCTCTTTTGTGGATCCAGCAGGGAAACAATATTCTGGCTATGCGATAGTGACAGACAGTGAAATTGATCAGCAAGCTTCTTTTGAAGCCGCTGTCTCCGCCCAGAAGGCTGAGCTGTTTGCTCTGACTTGTGTCTGTATCCCAGAAACTGACTGAAGTGGGAACATTTACACAGACTCCCATTATGCATTTGGAATTGTACATGACTCGGGGGCTCTCTGGGAACATCGGGATTCCTGACTTCCTCTGGCCATCCCATTAGTAATGCCACCTTTGTAAACAACTTACTCACCGCTCTACAGCTACCTTGAGTTCTGGCTGTTATTAAATGTGCAGCCCACACACGCATGTCCGACTGTGTCACTAAACACAATGCTCTAGCAGATCAGACAGTGAAAAGTGCGGCACAATCCTCAGTAGTTGTAGCCTCCTCGGGTTCCCGTCAAGCAACCCTCCACGACTAAAGCAGAAGGGGTTTGCCGGACGTATGGGAGGTACGTAATTTTCAGGGGGACGCCTCTGAGGAGGAGCACAAACTGTGGTCCCAGATGGGGTGCCAGAAAGACCCTGACCTAGATTTTTGGATCACCCCAGTGGGACAGGTTTGTGTTCCTACACAGTTTTTACGAATATTGGCCGATTAGATACATAATTGTACACACCTGGGAAAGGAGGGAGTGGTTGGTAACCTGTACCCTGCACACCGGGTACGACTCCCTTGCCAGGTGGACCTTTTTGTGTCTGCAAGTTGATTTTATTGAATTGCCTAGAGTACATTGCTATAGATACTGCTTAGTTATTATAGATGTGTTTAGTAGATGGATTGAAGCTATTCCAACTACCATTAATACTGCTATGACTGTTCTGAAGGTATTATTATGGGATATAATTCCCAGGTACGGCCTGCCAGAGATGCTGAGCTCTGACAATGGCCCACACTTTGTGGTGAAAGTAAACGAAGGGGTATGTAACGAACTAGCTATCAAGCAACAATTCCACTGTGTACACCACCCACGGGCCGCTGGCAGAGTGGAAAGAGCCAATGGCACTCTGAAGAGTAAACTGGCCAGACCAGCAGCGGAGACTGGACTCACTTGGTTGAATGTCCTACCGTTAGCCCTATTCCGCGAGGGTTACCCCATAGGGGAAAGCGGGGTTGTCACCAGTTTAAAACATTTATGCATGGCCCATGAGGATATCCTGGGGACCAAGACCTTGTGCACCATTGCTCCCAGAAAGCCTACCAGCAAAATTAGATATTGGAAGAGATGGGGAAATAAATATGCCAACTAACCAAAATTTTCCAAGCGTTACATTCATAGGTATGACAGGCTTACAAGGAAGAGAACTACCCCGCAGAGAGGAGTGACTATCTCACCATAGAACCTGGGAATTTATCCTGATCAGGAACTGGGATCGAGGGAAACTCAGACCTCGGTGGAAAGGACCATATCAAGTGTTACTGACCACTCCGACGGCTGTGAAACTGAAGGGGCAATCTCGGTGGATACATCGAACAGACTACAAACGTGTTACTGAGTAGAAGGACTCTCTCGGACTAAAGGAAATTGTATTGGTTGATAGTAGAGAGTGATGAACCTCTCGGTTTCTTGCTGTGGACTGTCATTTTGAGAGATAGTGCCTCAGTGACGTCAGCCGCCAGCATTCTCGGCTCCTGTTTGATTCTTACAAAGAGAGAGAGAGAGGGCTGGAACTATTTGACCATGGAGCGTGTTTACACTTGCTGGCAGCTTGTGTTCACATAGCTCAAAGTTTGTTTTGTTTAAGCAAGGACACACAGTCAGCCGGAGAGAAAGAAAGAAGATGGAAGGTTCGAATCAAAGGACATAGTGGCCAAAGGTCACTGTTTGGACTCTCCTATGCCCACAAGGGTGGGTTAATTATTGATCCATTGTATACCGAATGTGTGATTGTCACTTTGTTTGATCCATTGGAGTGGATCTGTTGGTTTGGGAGTATCCTGTGAAGACCACTTGTGCTAACCCTTGCCTGGGGGTGGTAATTCACTTGAAGAGGTACCCCTGTGACCAATCACTGTTGGTGATAATTCGTATAATCCATATGGGGATATGTTGGAGTATCTCATGGCTACCACTTTTGTTAACCCTTAGCCAGATTTGGGTGTGTTATGTGGTAACCACTTGTGAGAAGGGATATTCTGTGGAAATCACTGTCGGTAATATTTTGTGTGTTGGATCTGGATTGGGAGTACCCTGCGGAATAAACCTGTGTGTTAACCCTTGCTTGGGTGGTAGATCCTTCTGAAGACAGTACTCCTCTGATAAGCTGCTTCTGGTGATAATTTGTATGTGGATTTAGAACAACGACGGATAAGACCTACGGCGACTGTTATCCCGTTTTACCACCAAGGAATTTGTGGAATTCAACATAATTGCCTTCTCTCGACATTCACCTTGGATTACAAATATCTCTCTCTCGTCATTTATTCCATGGCTGAACTGAACTTTCATGCTTCACCATCTCAAGACTTTGAGCTTGTTATTCCCTGAGCTCAGTGGTTTGGGAGTTATATTTACACATATGTGTATTCATAACACCTTTAACTTTAGATTATTTTGCTTAAGTTGTTATACAAGTAGATATAGATACTAATAAAGACAGTGCTTTTAACATCAAAACCAGACTCCAGGTGTGGTCTATTGCTGCTGGTTCATTTAAACCATTACGGGAGCGTAACAGTGGTGTTTGTGTTTATGTCTTTGAGAGGGCTCACCCCAGCATCCAGTTACGATCTTTCTGTCTCTGTCACACTTATGCCAAATGGGTAGAACTAGGGGCCCTGACAGACACAGTGTTTTGACAGATGTATCTCAGGCCCCCACCAAACGGAACTTCCTACACTGGGAAACATGCATCGTGGCCATACTTGCAGGTGCCCAGCAGCGGAGAGGAATAACTGAGACTGAGCGATCTTTGATGATAGTTTTTCTCTCCTATGGAGTAGCCAGGAATTCACGAGAGATAATCAATTTGGCTACAAGCACTTGAGGAGCTGGCCACAATACTGCAGGGGCCCTGACAGAAACACAGGCCCAAGTAACAGAAATATCCACTGACATGATTGCAATGCGGCAAACAGTCGTATAGAATCGTACGGCTTCAGATTTTATCCTAGCTGAGAAGGGGGAACCTGTGCTATTATTGACACAGAATGCTGCACCTATATCCCTGATGAGTCTAATAACATTACATCCCTCTCCAAGCACACTGCCTAGGAGATTGACAGCATCAAGAAAGTAGGGCAGGATTTACACGGGTTCACTGAAGGGTAAAAATGGTGATCTTCGAAGGCCTGTTTGGTAATATGTGGGGCATAATATTGCATTATGTCCTAATAGTTGTACATATCATTGTTATAGTTACTGCTGTATGCCGTTTTTACCCACTGAGAAGTCAAAGCTGTACTCGGTTGCTTTCTCTGTAAAAAAATTACTGTTTTATTGCTCATGTAATGATCAAAAAGCAGGGAATGATGAAATATGGTTTAACACTTCGTTAAAAAATAGCAGCCTGTTTTTCTGAAAGAAACTGCTGATGATCAGTAGATGTACTAAGCCATGCTGAGCCATATTTCTTCTTGAGGGTAGCTATCTAGGGTTTCAGGCTATCTAGGGTTTCAGGATGCTCATCGCCTTGTGTGTTCATGCGCAGAGATAGGGCAGCTTTAGTCTGTTCTGTGTGTGTAAGCCATTATGACTGTTTTGTAATTTGTCTTTAGGGGCTCCAGCCTGTCATGTAGTAAATAACTTTGGCTCCAGCATGTCTTGTGTGGGGAGTATCTGGATGGATATATCTGTGGTGAAGGGGAATTGTTAGTCAGTTAGTGGATTGGGCGGGAACAGTCATTGACTGTTCCTGTTTGAGCGACTAACTGAGTAAGCCCCAGATACTTGGAATAAAGAGTTTGTACTTATACAGTCTATGAGAGGCTCTCTCCGGATTCGACTTCCACAAAATGGGAGTGGTTTTAAAGGGCTGGGCTGCTGGAAGCACATTACCAGACCTGGAGTGATT
This sequence comes from Hemitrygon akajei, assembly GCF_048418815.1. Taxonomy (NCBI): domain Eukaryota; kingdom Metazoa; phylum Chordata; class Chondrichthyes; order Myliobatiformes; family Dasyatidae; genus Hemitrygon; species Hemitrygon akajei. The sequence goes on from NW_027332084.1 coordinate 348,420, forward strand.
GCAACTGGGTCTGACAGAGGCATAACTGGTTCTTTAGGGCACATTCAGTCTCACTCCAACTATTTCCTACCTTCCTTTGTACAGGTATGTAATGTCTAAAGGACCAGTGTTTGAGTAAATGAGACTCACCAAACTTTCTCCTGACTGAATCACTGGAATCTCCGAGTCAGAAGGGTTCGCTCCAGTTGATGCTTTCAATCCTCGGGCTGGTTCACTTGTTGCTGTTCCCTCGTCTTCAGTCACGCTCTGCTTCCATTTCTGGTTTTTCTTCCAATAAATCTCTCACCACAGGTCTAACTTTAACATGAAAGATAATGAAGAACATTAACAATAAAAAGGAGAACCAAACATTTCTGCTTAATGTCACTATGAACAAAACTCACTGAAATTTAAACGTTGAAGGCAGATATAAGGATCTCAGTGAACAATCTTTTATTGTCCCTCACATGACACAAAAGAATATGGGATAAGAAGGAGCCATCATTCAGTCATGGTAAGACATAAGGAACAGAATTAGGTGATTTGATCCATCTGATCTGCTCCACCATTCAAACATGGCTGATTTTTATTCCAACACCATATTCTTGCCTTCCTCCTGTAACCCTGAAGCTACTGAGCAATCTTGAATATATTAATCTCTGTCATAAATATACCCAACTGGCAGCCTCAACCACACTCTGTGGCAACAAATTCCACACTTCAGACACCTTTTGGCAAAAAAAAATCTCAACTGAATTTTAACGGGAAGCATCTTCATTCTGAGATTGTGCTGTCAGATCATAGACTCTCTGTCTAATGGAAACATCCTCTGCATGTCCAGTGTATCCAGGCTTTTCACTATTCGGTAGGTTTACTTAACCATACATCGCCTCCACAAACCTCGCCATCCCTCTGAAATCCATCCAGCACAGGTCCAGAACCATCAAATGCTCCTCATACATAAAGCCGATCATGAGATTATTCATGTGAACCTCGTTAGCAACAACTGCACTGAACACATTTCCAGCAATAACAGACAAACTGGTACCAGGATAATTGACAGGGAAAAGTTGTGCTTTCTTTACTGTTCTACTATCACAGATCGAGTCATTTCCATTTCCAGGTTAAATGTAATAAAAAGAAAGTGGAATTACCAGAAACACTCAGCAGGTAAGGAACAGCTGCGGGGAGGGGAACAAACTTTACAATTCAGGTTAATGACGTTTCGTCAGAATGACTTCAAACATTTAGTTTTTAGTGCAACTTGAGATTCTGCCTGATTTCCACCGAGTGACAGTGAGGGGTGGGGGAATTTCCAAACACAGTTTGAACACCAGACTCACGGGTCTATTCCTACTGTTGTAAACACGGAAAAGCCGGTCCGGAGACGTCAGAACACACCACAGCTACTGAATTAATGATACATACTACTGTATAAAAGATTCAAAAATGACAAAGTTAGAAGAAACAACAAGAACTTTGCCATATATACTTTGACCCTCACCAAATTTTTATCACCCCATAGAAAGTTTCCCATCCGGACACTTCACGCTTTGCATGGTAACTGCTCCGCCCGTAACTGCGAGGAACTGCACAGACCTTTGGATCCAGATCAGCACATCCCAGTCCTCGGTAAAGCAGGCAGTGAAATCAAAGATCCCCACAACCTGGGACGTTCTCCTTTCTCACCCACCCCACTCCGGGAGAAGACACAACAGCCATAAAGCTCCAGGACAAATGTGAGGAGCCTCAGGAAACGAGGCGAGTTCGGGGAAGTTAACGGGACTCAGCGGCCAAAATCACACCACGTGATCTTGTGTCACAAAGCGGAGGGCGGGGCGAATCTGCGGCACACAGCCTCACGTGACCTGTCGGCGGGACTTCCATTTCAATTCTGTGGAAACAGACAGCCTGGGCTCCTGGTTTGGATCGTTCAATACAGATTAAGCGAAGGGGACATATTTCTGACGAGCCCAGATAGTTGGGAAACAAATGAATTCCTGGCCCTCAGTTCGGGGCTCACGGCCAACATCGGATCTCCCCGCTCGGGATCGGTCTCAATACTCACCGATGGGAAAGTGATATCTTCGGCCCGCAGACAGTGATCCTGACGGAAGAGACGAAAGTCTTTCACAAACACACAGCCGACCCACTTCAGCTCTGAGCGGAAAGAAAAACACCGTTCACCCGGAGACTGTGAACATGCGCGAAGAGATTGTTACATCATCGGTAGGCGGGGCCTCGGAAACAGACGCGCAGGTGCTGCCCAACTGCGATTAAATGGGAGGGGCAAACGGGATCACGTGACATGATTGGTGACTCCTCCCCCCCCCCCCCCCCAGGCAGAGACTCTAGCTACTCATTAGTCTCTGGACAGAAGCAAACTTGCCGCTCACATCTCCTCTCACCTTAAATGTATTAAACATTTCAACCCCCAGGAAAAATATATCGTCTGTCCAATCTATCTATTCCTCTCGTAATCTTATAAACGTCCATCCAGTCTCACCCCAACCTGCGCCGCTCTGGAGAAAACAGCACAAGTTTGTCCAGCCTCTCGTTATAGCTCATGCCCTCTAATCCAGGCAGTGTCCTGGTAAACCTCTTCTGCGCCCTCTCCAAAGCCCCGACATCCTTCCGAGAATGGGGGCGACCAGAACTGTATGAAACACTCCAGATGTGGTCTAACTAGTTTTATAAAACTGTGTTACGAACTGAAACGTTTTAGAAACGAACCAGCAGTAATAGAGTTCACACTGGAGTCTGGTTTTGATGTTAAAACCACTCTCTTTATTAGTGTCTACTTATAATATAGTAACTTAACGAAATAAAGGAAAGTTAACAGTGTTCAGTTCCCAGACTATCGAGCCTGAGGGAAGAAAGCTTAGAGTCTTGAGATGGTAAAGTAGGAAAGTTCAGTAATCCACGGAATAAATGATGGGAGAGAGATATTTGTAATCCAGGGTGAAACGTAGAGAAAAGGCCGTTACATGAAAATAACCGTCGACGAAATTCTTATCCATTGAATCGTTCACATACGAATTATCAGCAAAAGTGACCTGTCACAGGAATACTGTCTTCCAAGGGTTACCACACAACATACCCAGGGAAGGGTTAATACAAGATATTCCAAAAACAAAGATTATACGAAGTGACAGCCACACACATTCGTTGTGGTTCCGTGTACCGATGATCAACCCACTCTTGTGGGCATAGGAGAGTTCCAAGCCTCAGCTGCGACTAACTGAAGCTATCAGCTTTTCCTCTCTCTCTCTCTCTCTCTCTCTCTCTCTCTCTCTCTCTCTCTCTCTCTCTCTCTCTCTCTCTCTCTCTCTCTCTCTCTCCTCTCTCTCTCTCTCTCTCTCTCTCTCTCTCTCTCTCTCTCTCTCTCTCTCTCTCTCTTCCCCCTCCCCACCCCCCCCCCCGGGCTGCAGATCGCTGTCTCTCTCTCTCTTATGGTGTAGTCCACATTCAGCACTGTCAGCCTGACACAACGTCATAATCCCGCCTCCTCACGCCGGCGCTCTTAAAGAAACAGTCACAGTACGACCGCAGGTTCGTAACAGCCGCAACACAACTTCCCGACTTTTGAACTCAATGCATCAACTAATAACGACAACCATGCCATTTGCCTTCTTAACCACCCGATCAATCTGTGCAGTCTCTTTCAGGGAGCGATGAACTTGGAGGCTAAGATCCCTCTGATCAACAACACTGTTCAGGGTTTTGCATTTAACAGTGTACTGTCTCATACATTCGACCTACGAGCTGCCAAGATGATCATCACTAATCAAATCTCAGTGAGATTTCTCAGGTCCTGTTGAATTTATTGCCAAGTACACAAGTACGGGAAGGTACAGGGACAGAGAAACACTGACTTGTGGCAGCATCACAGGCAAGTACATTCAGATAACACACGGAACACAAGTTATACGACTCTCTATCAGTAACAATCTATAAATATGTTTTATGTCATTAACAATATATAAAATACATTGTGTCATGATCACTATTAAAAAGTGTATTTTGTGTCAATAACAGACTTGGAAATGTTGAATGTGCTCCCTGTCTCCATTCCTCCTGTAATCCACAACCAGCTCCTTTGTTTTCGTTACAATGAGGGAGAGGTTGTTTTCTTGACACCACTGTGTCGGGGTGATGACTTCTTCTCTGTAGGCTGCCTCGTTATTATCTGAGATTAGGCCAGTCAGTGTAGTGTAGTCAGCAAATATAATTAGCAGATTGGAACCCGCCATTGCAGCCCCACAGTGCACTATGTACTGATTGCAAAGCCACGAAATTGCATGTGAATAGCCTCCCCTCCCCCAACTCCACTCTTTCTGCGTCACCAGCAGACTGGGACATCTCACATCTCGCTGCCTCCGCCAGGACATTAAACTGTGAACAACTGTGGTCAGGGACTGATCTCTGGGGTACTCCAAACGCTACCTCCTTCCAGTCTGAAAACGACCCACTCATCCAGCCTCACACTACCGGCAGTTTATCATCTCCAACGAAAAAGCCTAATCACCTACTCCTGAGGTTCAATACCATTGCTGACTCTGAGTTTACCACCGTCAAATGCCGGGAGGGACATAATAATCAGAATGTCTCTAGTCACAGCCGTGTAAATAAAATGTGATCTCAGTAGGTGTGTGGCGCATGCTCAGAATGCGAAGGAGACAGACAAACTGAGCCAAGTCACAGACTGATGAAGGGGAGGAATGATCCATTTTGATACAGAGAGGGAAGCAGAGAGTTTGATATTGTGCCTGATGCCGGAACTGTGGCCAGTTAGAAGATGAAGTCTTGTCCCCCCAAATTATTTTGAGTTGTGACAGTGTTTTTCTCAGAAGACACCATAGAAGCTAAAATTATCTGAACTGAAATGTTGTCCTTCACCCACTGACGTGGTTTGTAAACTTTTAACAGTTTAGAAAAGTCAAAGGATTTGTGTATGGAAATCACAAACACAACAGCACGTTAGTTCCGCTGTATCTGTCAGTTCTCCAGCGCTTGAATGCCGGCGAGCCTTGAATGTGGAGGCGGAGATGCTGGAGAAGACAGCGCCCCACTCGCTACAAGGAGAGCCCGAACACGTGTCCATGTCCGTGATCTGATTGGATACATCGCCATGACGTTATAGCAGTGAGATGTCATTCACTGGCTCTCATTTTGGAAGAAATTCCGTCAGCCATCGCAGATACACCAACAGCTTCGCTCTAGGAAGCGGCCGTTCACCTGCTCCGTGTGTGCGAAGAGACTCATTCAGTTAACCCACCTTGTGATGCTCCGGTGAGTTCATAATAAATAGAGGCCACATTTCTATCCGGAGTGAGCAAAGAGTTTTACTCAATCATCCCAGCTGCTGCAACACCAGCAACTTCACATCAGGGAGGAAGTTCAAATCAGCTCCGTGTTAAATGTTTAACCATCACGGTGACTGAAGGCAGCTGCAGGTTCATGAGGGACTGTTACTGTCAGATTCTGCAGTTCTTGCGGCTGCTCATCGCACCCAGGACTGAACCCTGGTCACTGAGCATTGGAGGAGTCTGTTCTGCTGATGTTAGCCTTAAACTAGTCTGGTGTTTAATATTGTGGATCTGTGAAAGATAAATCAGTTCTGTATCAAATCCCGTGTCTCAGGTACTTACTGTCTCTACCACACTCACGATGCAAACTAGAGAGGCCACTCAGCCCATCTGATTCCTGGCCATGTTTCTGTTCCGTATCAGTATATGAAAATCTATCCCTGCCGTTCCCCTCTCACTCCCCCTGAGATGACAGGTTGCAACTAGTCACCACTCCGTGGGATAGGAGATTTCCTTTGAATTCCATAGAATCACTGAAATCTTCAACACATTACAGACCCTTTGGCCCACAATGTTGTGCCGACCATGTAACTTTGCCTCTAAACTGCCTAGAATTACCCTACGGCATCACCCTCTATTTTCGTAAGCTCCGTGTACCTATCTAAGAGTCTCTTACAAGGCCCTATTTTATCTGCCTCTACCACCGTCGCTGGCAGAGCATTCCACACACACACACCACACTTTGTTTAAAAAAACTTGGCACTGACATCTCCTCTGTACCTACTTCCAAGCAGCTTAATCCTATTCCCCCTCGTGTTAGCCGTTTCAGCCCTGGGAAAAAGCCTCTGACTATCCACACGACCAATGCGTCTCATCATCTTATACACCTGCATGAATTTCCTGCATAATTTTCTCCGGGCTGAATAAGACGACGAGGTCACTGTGGTTTTGACGTTCTTCAGGGTTCTGGACGAAGATGGTTAAACTCCTTCTTCTCCGCTCTTTTCAATGATTTCGGTAATTTTCACTCATTTCAAAGGACTGTGCTTCAAACTGCTGGGTTGTTACAATGCACCTCTAAAGTCAGACAGCAGACTAATACAAATCTTCGATGGAGCAGAGTCAGAAACCAAGTTGCCAGTCAGGGTTTTGGGGCTGCAGAAAGAGATGGGGCCTAGAGTTTACAAGGAGGAGGAAGAAGAGGAATCGAACCTGCAGGATGTGGCTACGAATGAAAGATCAGACACATTTGGAAACTTCTTGATTGAAAATATGGGTCGTTAATTTTTGCAAAATACTGGAAGAAATCAACAGATCGGGCAGCAAATGTGGAGAGGAATAAATAGACAACGTTTAGGCTGAGCCCCATTCAGCATGCCCGGACTGTGTACTCCTCTGCTTAGTTGCTACCTGAACTGCACAGTTCCTCCAGCATTTTGTTTGTGTGTCTGGACTTCCAGAAACTGCAGAATCTCTTGTATTTTATATCTGCGTTTGTAAGAGGTTTGTACGAGAGGCCTGTTGATATTGAGTATATTGTGTTTGGGAGCCGCTTTCTACGTTAAAACAACTGCTAAGTTTTCTACATAGAAAAAACTCTGAGGTGTGGACATGAAACCTGTGCTTGCAGGAACTTTTAATGGCACCGCAAATACCCATAAACCCCTTCGTTTAAAATTTCGCTCCCTCCGAAGCAACGATCAAATACGCAGGCACCAAGGTCGATGACGTCACTGAATAGCACGCATGCGCGCCGTACACAAAAGGCCTCAGGAGGATCGGTAAAGGTAAGAATGATTTTCGGGCTGCTATCTTAAACACCCACTGAGGGACATTTGCTGTGAACTCTGGACATCGTAGCCCGCAATCCCGGGACAGTCCTGCCCTCTTCCCTCTCTCTCAGCCCCACGATCCGTACACGGGCCCCGGGGAGCTTCCGGCTGATGAGGGAATGGGAACCGATGGATCTCTCAGACAGAGCTGAGCTCCAGCTATCTAAATGCAAGGATTAGGAACTCGGAGAAAGGGAACAATATCTTTTACATCACCAGCTGAGAAAATCACCTTTGTTCTACCTCCAATCACTAACGAGAGAAAATCTGTAGATACTGGAAATCCAAGCTACACACACAAAATGCCGGAGGAATTCAGCATTAGTACTCTTTTCCATAGATGCTGCCTGGCCTGCTGAGTTCCTCCAGCATTTTGTGTGTGTTGCTTGAGCTACCTCCTCTCGTTCTGCACTTTTCTACTGGGGAGAACATGTTTTGTCCCTTTCTCTCTGGGTACATAACGATATCAAGCACCTTTGCCCTGGGCAACAAGTAGCTTTCACATCACAAATGTGCCAGACTCCAGTGAGACAGACTACTGCCCTTCCCTTTATATTCATTGCATTACCATCACTGAGTTCACCACCGTCAGTCACCCGGGGGAGGGTTCAGGGGGAATATTTATGTACAATACGGAAACTGATGTGTGTATTGTGGCGATGCAAAAGTTGCTGGAGAATTTGCAAGTGGGAAGAAGTGGAGTGATATTTGGAAATCTGACTTTTTAAAGCACCATTAGCAAGCAAATCACATATGGACGGTGTGCAAAAGCTCTAGTGAGAAAATCCTTAATAACTCGCAACAGGCCTGTTACATAGTTTGTGTGAGAGTGCAGATGAACTCGATCAAACCCAGGGGAGATCAAAGTTCTTATCGACAGTGATTTGCCAGCTGTTAAAAGAAATACCTCCCTATTTAAAATTCAGTGTGCGCATGTTGTTGTCAGTGGGTAAAAATTGCACAGCACAAGGTGTTTCGGCACACTGGTCATTACAAATTAGGCGGGACATAGGTGGGAAGGTGTGGGAAGGAGGGGAGACCTCCAGTGTCCCTGATACCCTCATCTACAAGATGTTCATCCAGCTGCAGCCTGTAACCCTGCACTTTAAGGAGCTGGAAATGGATGAATTCTGGATCATCTGGGAGTCAGAGGGGGTGACAGTTATGACATCAAGAGAGGTGAGTTACACCCAAGGTGCAGGACACATTAAACTAGGTGAGAGTCAGGAAGGGGAATGAGGTTAAATATCCATCACAGAGTACGCTTGGGGCCATCTCATACAACAACAGGTAGACCACTTTAGAAACTGTTGGGGGGGATTACCTGGCAGAGGAATGTCAAATGGTTGATAGGGGATTTGTTAGTTTGGGGATTAAAACTAGCAGAGATCTAATATCCTAGTGGTAAGGCTTGCTGTTGCTAGTGTGTGGTGGGGAGGGTGTGTCGTGAAACTAAATTTGCAGGGGGGAATTGGAGTCAGAATGCCAGAACAGATAATGAAGTGGGTGAAATGAATTGACTTATATCATTCATATACATGAGGAGCAGAAATCTTCATATTACTTCTTCATCGAAATGTACAATGTGTAATTTATAATAAATGGTTTATACATAGGACAGTGGTTATAACAGAAACACAATTGTATCAGCATAAATTAATCACTGTTGCCCTGATGGAAGAAGCTGTCCAGGAGCCTGTTGGTCCAGCTTTTATGCTGCGGTACCATTTCCTGGAAGGTAGCAGCTGGAACAGTTTGTGGTTGGGTTGAGTTGGGTCCACAATGATCCTTTGGGACTTTTTATGCACCTGTCTCTGTAAATGTCCTGAACCATGGGAAGTTCACAACTACAGATACGCCGGGCTGTCCGCACCACTCTCTGCAGAGTCCTACGATTGAGGGTAGTACAGTTCCCATATCAGGCAGTGATGCAGCCAGTCAGAATGCTCTCAATTGCGCCCCTGTAGAAAGTTCTTAGGATTTGGGGCCCCATCCCAAACTTCTTCAACCATCTGAGGTGAAAGAGCCACACGGCCACATACCACACAGCCGGTATGTACAGACCACATGAGATCCTCGGTGATGTTTATGCCGAGGAACTTAAAGCTGTTCACTCTCTCAACCCCAGATCCATTGATGTCAATAGGGGTTAGCCTGTCTCCATTCCTTCTGTAGTCCACAACCAGTTCCCTTGCTTTTGTGACATTGAGGAAGAGGTTGCTTTCTTGACACCCAGACAGACGTTGTTCAGACCTCAGACAGAGTCAGCAATCAAATGGTTGAGCCTGGTGCGATGAATGTGCTGAGCTGTGTATATCACAATGCAAGAAGCATCGTAGGAAAGCCAGATGAGCTCAGGACAGGGAATTATGATATTGTAGCCATTATTGGGACTTTGTTGCTCCCAATACTCTGAGAGATTTAGAGAAACAAACTTTGTAGAGATTGCAGACTATGCTAAGAAACAACGGTTGACATAGTAAGCGATTTTAACTTTTTATATATTAAGTTGAACTCCCATATTGTAAAAGGACTAAATGGGGTAGAGTTTGTCAAATGTGCCCTTAATCAGGACGTAGTATTCCCGACATAGAGGTGTGCAATAAGCTGTTAGGAAATGATCCAGCATTAGTGATAGAAATTAGTGTATGGGAACACTTTGTATCTAGCAATTGTAATGACATTAGGTTCCAAGTAAATATGGAAAAGAAGAGGGCTGGACCATGGGTTGAGATTCTAAATTGGAGAAAGGTCAATTCTGATGGTATCAGAAAGATCTGACAAGTGTGGATTGGGACTGGCTGTTTTTCTAGTCAAGGAGTACTTGTAAGTGTGAGTTCTTCAGAAGTGAGGGTGTAGAGTTTGTATGTGCCTGCCAAAATACAAGTTGTAAGGTAACTGGTACAGGGAAACTTGGGTTTCAAGAGATATTGAGAGCTCGGATATTTTGTTCCTCTAAATGTCTCAGACTGCTGGGTGCTACCAAGACTCATTAATGACTGACTCATTAATCATCAGTCCAAGCCCTGAGCTTATCTGACTTTTTGTTTAGTCATCTTCTGTTGGTTCCTAAAAGCTTCCCAATAGTTTTTTGTTCTTTTGTCTGTCCTCTCTTTGGCTTTTATGTTGTCTTTGGCTTCTCATTTCAGCCACGGTTGTGTCCTCCTGCCTTTCCAATGCTTCCACTTCTTTGGGATGTATCTGTCACTCAGCTCCGGAATTCCTCCCAGAACCTCCAGCCATTGCTGCTCCGTTGTCACTCCTACCTTTTCCCTTCCAAACACGTTTGGCCAGCTTCTCTGTTACAGAAGCATGGAGAAGTTCAGTACAGAAACAAACTATTTGGCCCTTCTAGTCAATGCCAAAAAAAAAATGTAAGCTGTCTAATGCAACTACCTGCACTGGGACCATCGCCCTCCATACCCCTACCATCCAGGTACCTATCAAACTTCCCTTAATTGAGAAATTGAGTTCATATTCAGCACTTGTGCTGGCATCTCATTCCACACTCTCACGACCATTTCAGTAAAGAGCTTTTCCAACTGTTCCTGTTAAATTTTCACCTTCCCCACTTACCCATGACCTATGGTTGACATCCTACCCAACCTCAGTGGAAAAAGCTGCTTGCATTTACCCTATCTATACCCTCAATTTTGTAGACTTCTAACAAATCCTCAAAGCAATGTTTAATTTCCTTGTTTATGTTTAGAGCCTTTTTTAGGTTTATGAAATGATGAGGGATGTTGATTGTGTGGATAGCCAGATGTTTGTTACATTGGCCTTTATAAATCAAAGTATAGAGTATAAGAGTTGGAATGTAATGGTGAAGTTGTATTAGACATTGGTAAGACTGAATTTGGAGTATTCTGTGCAGCTTTGGTCACCTAATTACAGGAAGGATATTAATAAGTTTGAAAGAGTGCAGAGAAGGTTTACAAGGATGTTGCTGGGACTTGAGAAACTGAGTTACAGAGAAAGGTTGAATGGGTTAGGACTTTATTCCTTGGAATGTAGGAGAATGAGGGGTGATTTGATAGAGGTGTATAAAATTATGATGGATATAGATAGAGTGAATGTAAGCAGGCTTTTTCCACTGAGGCCAGGGGAGAAAAAAAAACAGAGGTCATGGGTTAAGGGTGAAGAGAGAAAAGTTTAAAGGGAATATTAGGGGGTGCTTCTTCACTCAGAGAGTGGTGGGAGTGTGGAATCAGCTACCAGATGAAGTGGTGAATGCGGACTCACTTTTGACATTTAAGAAAAACTTGGACAGATATATGGATGAGAGGGGCTTGGAGGGATATGGCCCAGGTGCAGGTCAGTGGGACTAGGCAGAAAAATGGTTCTGCACAGCCATGAAGGGCCAAAAGGCCTGTTTCTGTACTGTAATGTTCCATGGTTCTGTTGTTGAAATTTCCCAGGGAAGAAATGGCTAACATGAGGGGGCATCATTTTAAGCTGCTTGGAAATAGATACTGAGGGGATTTTGGGGTAAGTTTTTTACACAGAGAGTGGTGGGTGCGTGAAATGCACTTCCAGATATTTGTGTGAGATTCCCATCTGCATGTTAACAAAGGCTATTTGCGTCAGAGTGTTCAGTTACTGTGGGGCCAGCAGCCCATGCAGCTCAGTGGTAACAGGGAATAATACCAATGGAGAGAGTCAAACTGAGCCAAGTCACAGATTGGAGATGGCAGAAATGCCCCATTCTTATAGAGACAGGAGGAGCATCAGAGAGTTTGATGGTCATTCCAGATACCAGCATTGTGCCCAGTTAGAAGATGATTTCTCTCTCCAACTTGGGATGAACTTCACTGCAACAGTGTGATGTCAGATCACACCTTGACAACTCAAGTGATCTCATCTGAAATGTTGTCCTACACCCATTGATGGATTTTGTAAATCTTTTTTACAGGTTAAAAATGACAAGGAATTTGTCTTCGGGAATCTCAAACACAACACACCAGTTTTGTTGTCTTTGTCCAGATATTTAAGAAGTGCAGCAAAGGATTCACACGATCATCCTTCCTGCTCAGACTGTGGGGAGGGATTCACTCTATCATCTAACTGACTGGCATGCCCGTCATTTTACATGGGAGTTCACCTGCTCAGACAGTGGGATGGATTCACTCAGTCATTTCAACTGAAGGTACTTCAGCAAGTTCACACTGGGCAGAGGCTGGTCATCTGCTGAATTTGTGGGAAAGGATTCACTCGGTCATCTGACCTAATGGCTCACCAGAGAGTTCACACTGGGGAGAGGCCGTTCATCTGCTCAGACTGTGGGAAGGGATTCATTTCGTCATCTAAACTGAAGATACATCAGAGAGTTCACACTGGAGAGAGGCCGTTCACCTGCTCAGACTGTGGGAAGGGATTCACTCAGTCATCCTACCTACTGGTACACCAGTCAGTTCACACTGGGGAAAGGCCGTTCACCTGCTCAGAGTGTGGGAAAGGATTTTCTCAATCATCCACCTTAATGGCTCACCAGCGAGTTCATAGTGGGGAGCGGCCGTTCACCTGCTCGGAATGTGGGAGGGGGTTCACTCGGTCATATAAACTGAAGGTACATCAGCGAGTTCACACTGGAGAGAGGCCATTCACCTGCTCAGACTGTGGGAAGGGATTCACTCAGTCATGTCTACTGAAGTTACATCAGCGAGTTCACACTGGGGAGCGGCCGTTCACTTGCTCAGACTGTGGGAAGGGATTCACTTGCTCATCTCAACTGAAGGTACATCAGCGAGTTCATACTGGGGAGAGGCCGTTCACCTGCACAGTCTGTGGGAAGGGATTCACTTTGTCACCTCACCTACTGAGACACCAGTTAGTTCATACTGGGGAGTGGCCATTCACTTGCTCAGTCTGTGGAAAGGGATTCACTGAATCATCTTTCCTGCAGAGACACCAGTCAGTTCACACTGGGAAGTGGCGGTTCACCTGCTCAGACTGTGGGAAGGGATTCAATCGGTTATCTCACCTGCTGTCACACCAGTCAGCCCACACAGGGAAAGGGCCGTTCACCTGCTCAGTCTGTGGGAAGGGTTTCATTTCGTCATCTCAACTGAAGATACATCAGCGATGTCACACTGGGGAGAGGCCGTTCTCCTGCACAGACTGTGGGAAGGGATTCACTATGTCATCTCATCTGAAGGTACATCAGAGAGTTCACACTGGGGAGAGTCCATTCACCTGCTCAGACTGTGGGAAGGGATTCACTTCGTCATCTCAACTGAAGGTACATCAGAGAGTTCACACTGGGGAGAGGCCGTTCACCTGCTCAGACTGTGGGAAGGGATTCACTCGGACATCTCAACTACAGAGACACCAGCGAGTTCACACTGGGTAGAGGCCGATTTCATGCTCAAACTTTGGGAAAAAGTTCTCTCAGCCAAATCCACCAAATGTGTATCACTGTTGACACTGGGGAGATTCCGTTCACCTGCTGTGAATGTGGGAAGCGATTCACTCAGTGAATTAACCTTGTGTAACTCTCACTTCAGCTTGCAGCTTAATATAAGGGGTGATAGACCCCAGCCTGGCTAAACTTAAGAAATCTCGTTTGGATGGATGCTGTATGATGTGTCCCCTGCTACAAATCAGTACCCTGAAGTAACAGTAAACAATATCTGATTAAACAATTGAGCTTTGTAATTCTTACTTTGACCAGAGGGTTAGTAAAGAAAACAAATAAAAAAAAGAAAAAGGGCCCACTCTCTCCATTTGCATTTTCTCATCTCTCCCTGGCAAAAGACCATGAAAATCACTCTTCCAGACTCACAAGAAAGGACATTTCTGTCATTGGACAGCCCCACACTCCAAAACCCTGTTATCTCTAGTCATAGCCTAAACATTGCTGCTACTGAGAAACCATTACCTCAGCTGGGAAACATTACTGAGAGGTCGTTACATCAGCAGTGAAACCTTACAGCATGTAAGACTTGTGACACACTGCCGGTTCACACTGGGGGGAAAGTTTCAATAAGCTGCATGCTGGATATTTGTTCATCACCGTTGCTGAATGCAACTTCGAGAGTGACTGTCGGTGCTGAACTCTGCAATTATTGCTGCTGCTCACCACACCCAGTTCTGCACCCTGGTCACTGGGCATGGGAGGAGTTTCATCTGCTGCACATTCACCTTTAATGGGACTGGAGTTTAATATTCTTGGTCTAAGACAAATAAATCAGTTCTATTTTCAACTCTGTCTCTGGTACTTACTGAATTTATAACACACCTAGTGTACAGTAGTGAGTCAACTCAAGCCAGCTGGACGCTGCCAGTGATTCAGTTCCACGACAGTCCTTTTAAATCCTCCCCTGTTGTTCATCTCTTGCTCTCCCTGGATGGTGAGATCCACCACTGGATCCATCATCCAGTGGTGACGGATTCCAAACAGACACCACTCTGTGGTGAAGAGGATTCCTTTGAGTTTTCTGCAGAGTGAAGAAGTCGAGGAGAAGGAAATCAGAAGTGGGGCGTGGCAATGTCAGAGTAGAAACATTTTGAAGCTGATTGACAGAGAAAATCTTTTGTTTGTCTGACTGATGACACGAACAATACCTGTGGTGAAGTGCTCCACTGGTCGAGGAACATATGTCTGTTGGGAAATGCTTTATCTATTAAGGGAGTTGTTCCTGCTTGTTTATCTTGTAATATTGTATCCGGATGGTTATTATGAATTGTCCTATCTGAAATAATGTATTGATTAATGTATAATTTTGTCACCATCTCATCTGCTCAGATCGTTGGGATGTCTCCCATGGAGGATCATACTCGTTCAACTGATTAATGTTTCCTTCCATAGTGATGATTCATTTTTCTGAGTTGGCCTCTCATTTAAGTTTTCCTGTCTGTATTTCTTATCACAATTGCATATACACACATGGAGTGCTGAATCCAGTTCATTTTTGATGAAAATATATATACCTAGAAGTTTTATCTGACTGTTCTGTGATATTTTTTATTTCATGTATATTATTTCTCTTCCTCCATCTGTCTAAGGTAGTGTTAATCTAAGTGGGTTTGAGTGTAAATAGTCTTTTCTAAAGCTTTTTTAAGTTCTGGTTTATCTTTCTAAATTTTACTTATTGAAATGGGACCAAGATATTTTTATTTAAAAAAAAAGTCGATGTCAGTATTGATGAAAGTGTTTATTGCCTGTGTTGTATTTGTTAATTACTGAGCTCTATTTGGTAGTTCTTTTTAAAGCCTTGAACTGAATTTTGTCAAAGGTTTTCCCTATTTTGCTCTACTTTCTATTTTATTTGCTTGTTGATATTCCAGATATGTGGGTATCAAGAGTCCTGGTGAAGGGTCTTGGCCCGAAATATTGGTTCCCATCCATAGATGCTGCCTGACATGCTGAGCTCCTCCAGCAGTTTGTGTGTGGCTCTCTAGATTTCTAGCATCTGCAGGTCCTCTTGTTTCCCAGATACTTATATGTTTCTTGAAAGAAGAAGCCAAGAACAAGCTGGTAGTGGGGTTGTGTGGCTCTGTTGGTAAAATATTAAATAAAATCATTAGAAAGAAGTGGCATAGGGTTGGAAGGTGTAAAATCTGTGGGTAGAATTAAGGAACAGCAAATGTAAAAAAGAATCCCTGATGAGAATTGTACAGAGACCCCCAAACAGTAGTAAGTATGTGGTCTTCAAATTACAATGGGAGATAGAAAATGCGTGCCAAGAGGGCAATGTTACAGTAGTCATGGGGGATTGTCATGCAGGTGATTAGGAAAATTGGGATGGTGTTGGTCTCAAGAGGAGGAATTCCTTGAATGCCTACAAAATGCTTTTTTAGAGCAACTCGTGATTGAGCCCACTTGGGGGTCAGCTTTTCTGGATTGGGTGTTGTAATAAACCAGAATTAATTAGGTCACTTAAGTCCAAAGAACCTTTAGGGGTAAGTGATCTTAATGTGATCAAATTCACCCTGACATTAGAGAAGGAGAAGCTAAAGTCAGGTGGAATAAAGAGAATTAGAGAGGCACGCGGGAAAAATTGGTCAAATTTGATCTAAAAAAACATGGGCCGGGATGAAAACAGAGCAGCAATGTCTGGAATTTTTGGAAGGCACGGGATATATACAGTGGCATGCAAAAGTTTGGGCACCCCTGTTCAAAATTTCTGTTACTGTGAATAGCTAAGCGAGTAAACGATGACCTGATTACAAAAGGCATAAAGTTAAAGATGACACATTTTTAAATATATTTTAAGCAAGATTACATTGTTATTTCCATCTTTTAATATTTCAAAAAAACAAAAATGGAAAAGGGCCCGAAGCAAAAGTTTGGGCACCCTGCATGGTCATTACTGAGTAGCACCCCCTTTGGCAAGTATCACAGCTTGTGAACACTTTTTGTCGCCAGCCAAGAGTCTTTCAATTCTTGTTTGAGTAAATTTCTGGGTTCACTCATAAGTAGCAAAGTACTGACTGTGGAAATTACAAATGAGAATATTATTCGAGTCACAGAGAGCAGCAGTACTGAAACAGGCCCTTCTAGTCCATGCTGACCTGTTTTTGTTGTTACTGCCTGGTTCCAACTACCTGCACCAGAGCCTCCATACACCTCCCATCCACGTCCTCACCCAAATTCCTCTTTAGTGTCTAAATCAAACCCACATCCTCCACTTCCACTGGCAGCTCATTCCACACTCTCACCAACTTCTGAGTGAAGAATTCCCCTTCAGATTCCCCGAAAATAATTCACTTTCACCCTGAATGTATGTCAGGGTGAGAGGGAGGACGGGGCAGAGAGGGAAGACAGTAAGGGGAGGGGGTGTTCGAGTGCAGAGAGGAAAACAGAGTGAAGAGATTATACTTAATATCTTTCAGAAAAATGTAATTGAACTTGCTGCAAACCTACTCTCCATACCCTGTACATTCTTAACCAAATTATTGATCCAGATGACAATAATGGTTGACGTCCAAAGTAAATGTTATTATCAGAGTACGTATATGTCACTACATACAACCCTGAGATTGTTTTTCCTACAGGAACACTTAGAAAATCTTTAGAATAATAACAGGATCAATGAAAGATCAAGTGGAGCATAGAATTCAACAAACTGTGCAAATGGAAATATAATTAAATATCAATGAATAATGAGAGCAATGTGGTGTAACCCTGGGGAACCTCACTAGGCCGGGGCCTCGAATCCAATAAACAGTCTCCCAGCATCACTCTCTGCTTCCTACCATCAAGACAACTGTGCATCCAGTGAGCCATCTCTCCCTGGATCCCGTGTGGTCTGACTTTCCACAGCAACTTACCATGCTGAACCTTATCAAAGGCCTCACTGATGCCCATATCGGCCCCGATCCTGGGACAGAGGTGTCACCGATCAGAGGGCATGGATTTAAGCAGAGGATGAAGAGGGTTAGAGGGATCTGAGGAGGAGATTTCTCACTCAGAGGGTAGCTGAAATCTGGAGCACACTGCCCGAGGTGGTGGTGGAGGCAGGTCCCTTCACATCATTTATGAACAGGATGAGCATTGAAACTGCCGAGATACAGTCGGCTATGAACCAAGTGCTGATAAATGGGACCAGTGTAGACAGTGAGTGGATGGTCAGAACAGGTATGGCCGGCCAAAGACCTGTTTCCGTGCTGTGTGATCCATCACTCCGGACATGCTAAATTAACGATGCAAGGCATTGATTTCAAAACTCCACACCCCACTCCAACCTGAAGTAAACCAGACTGCACCCCTTTGTCACCACTGGGAATATCTGTTTCTGTCAAGGTAACATACAAATTGATCACTTTGGCTAAACAACTGGCAATTGATGAAGTTCCTGTGTCTTCTTCCATTAATGTTGCTGCCTTACAGCAAAACTAACCCTCTCACTGTGTCAGAATCAGTGATTAAATCAGACCCCAAACACTGTGCTTTCACCCCTGCACGTTATAACTGGAACCATCTCACTGAGGGTCTGATGGAGACAAAACCATGTCTTCCCACAGCTGGTTCCACCTGTTGGTGTGTCCTCTTTCCTCCACCTCCAGGGAAGCTGCATCTCCACACAAACTCCTCACTTGAGACGACTGTCTGTACCCGTGACACAGGAAATCACATCACTGTCACTCTCCTGATACCGTGTCTGACCTGCTCACCTCCGGGTATCCTCCCTCAGCAAGCCTCTTCCTCCGTCACCATCTGTGAGATTTTTTAAAAATACAATCACTGTAGAACGATCTATCAGACAGCTGCTGTACCCCTCCATCCCGGACGATGGTTTGCTGATTAAAACTCTCTCTCCTCAGCCCCTTCCCTATTCCCTTTCCCTTTGCAAACTCCAGATATGCCAGCTGATCCGAACCCACTGTGAGGACATTTATATCTCACAGGAGGATGTAGAAACCCGTGTTGTTCTCTGATACAGAGGTCACTGACACCCCACCGCCATCCCAATCTGCACCAACAGTCCATGACGGTGACAGCTCTTCCAGACACTGGGGCTTTGTAACAAACACAATGTTAACAGCAAGATTAGACAGTAATTCATTTGAAGAGAGAATTGTTGCTTCCTAAAATGACACACCACCACTCAGCTGGCCGGGCAGCATCTATCAGAGAGAAAAGCCACACTCCCACTCCACCCCCCGCATAAAACAATGCAATCAGAGGTTTATGATCATTTTCAATATCAAAAGATTGCCCTGACACAAACTGATGAAATGCCTCACAAGGAAACAAAATGCTGAGCAATTCTTTTTAAATCTGGGCATAACGTGTTTCTGGATCAGATAATGAACGAGTTGCAAGTGCCACTTGTAGCCATTCCTTATCATGTTATGATCATTTTCAACATCAATACATTCCCCAGTGGGAATCGGAATGAAAATGTTTGGACACCAGGAAGTCCCGCTCGGAGCGGATAGTTCAAAGGTTAATTTATTATCAAAGCAGGTATCCGTAAACAATTCTTGAGCTTTTTTTCTTCTCCGGAAAACCACGAAAGTCGTTCAGAGAGAAAAATCAAACTCCCACCTCAACCCCCGTATCAAAAAGACAGCATCCCGATCATCAAACCCCCAAAATCCACCCCTCCCGCACAAAAGGGAACAATATCGTCGACCGCCACCCCCCCCCCCCCCCCCCAAACAACCCTACCCGCACAACTGCGGAGGAGCCGATGTCACCAGTGTAGAGGCGGCCGCGTCGGGAGCAGCGGACACAACGGGCGACCCCGGAAGATTCACAGGTGAAGTGTCCCCTCACCTGGAAGGATGTTTGGACAACGGAGAGAGTTCGACCCTCCGGCCCTTTCACTGTGACACCCCGAACTCCACATCAAATCCGTCCAAACGAATCTGGGTGAACTTTAATGACCAATAAATATAAATCCTCTCAGCGATCAGCTGTCTGAGTGATTCCCTGACTCTGAGAGGCAGGGG
Source organism: Hemitrygon akajei (assembly GCF_048418815.1). Lineage (NCBI taxonomy): Eukaryota > Metazoa > Chordata > Chondrichthyes > Myliobatiformes > Dasyatidae > Hemitrygon > Hemitrygon akajei. The sequence goes on from NW_027332084.1 coordinate 367,939, forward strand.
TATCTATGGTCCACACTGTCAGGGTGTTGAGTTTACTAAGAGACAAAGACTGCAGGGACGAGAGGTTTTCTGTTGACTGATACACTGTGTGTGGACCCCGCTGGCAATTCTGGTGTTGTGACCCGAATCGAGACAAACACCACGCTGCCCACTCCACCAACAACACGGCACAGCCGGACACATAACAGGGGACTTTACATCTCATAACACTGGATTCAGTGATGAAACCCGTGATTAATGTTGTTGTCCCACCGAAAAATCCATTAAAGTGCTTTTAAATACGAGCTCTCCCCCACAGGTGACGTCACACAGCTCCCCCCCCCACTCGCCTGACGTCACACATGGGCTCCCCACACCGGGATCTGCCCTGACGGGCGCGGTGTGTTACGTCACCCACGTGCTGCTGTGCTCGAGCTTTATCGGTTTAACGGCTGGGCTAATAATTAAGTGTTTATAAACATAGACTGATTTAACTGAAACCTGCACATTTCCTGTGTGGGTCTGAATTGTGTGATGGGATGGGATGGGAATCGAAATTATAACTCTGAGAACTCTGTGAACTGGGGGTGGCTGAAAAGGGATCGGGGAAGATATGGAGGGAAAAAACTAAATACGTGTCTGGTGTAAATCTGGAAATAATATAGGGAAATAATGAAATAATTTGGGAAATGCGGCGGTGGGTCGGGCAATATGTGAAGGGGGTGGAACAGTCACCGAGTCACGTGATCCTGTTTACCGCAGATCGTCAGCATTTTCCGAGGCTCCGCCCAACGCCGGTGACGCAATAAGCACATTGCGCATGCTCACATTCCCGGGAACGGCAATGTTTTTTCGTTCTTTGTGAAAGCGGGACGGCGGTGAGATCGGGATCGGGAGGGGGTTCTCGCCCCCTTGGACGGGGAGCCGGAGACGGATTATTCTCTGCGGGGCAACACCAACAATTTCCCTTCGGTGAGTATTGAAGCCGGTCCCGAGCGGGGATGTCTGACGTTGGGTAGTGAGTTCACTTTCCCGAACTCAAACAAGAGAAAATCTGCAGAAGCTGGAAATTCGAGCAACGCGCACAAAATGCTGGAGGAACTCAGCAGTCCGGGCAGAATCTAGGGGAAGAATACAGTCGACATTACCGGCCGAAACCCTTCGGCAGGACTGGAGAATAAAAGGTAGGGGTGGGGGAGGGAGAGAGAAACACAAGGTGATCGGTGATGAACTTTCCCGAACTGGCGGCCTCGCCTCGGTTCCTTCACAGAATCTGCCGGGGTCGGTCCGGGTTGTGAGACCTTCACACCGAACCGTCTGAGATGAGCCGCCGCTCAGCCCGTTGTTTTGGTCCGATTAGCAGGATGTCGTAAACATGTTTCTATATTGTTAATGACAGAGAATCGTATAATTTGTGTTCCGTGTGTTATCTGAATGTACTTGCCTGTGATGCTGCCACAAGTCAGTGTTTCTCTGTACCTGTACCTTCCCGTACTTGTGCACTTGGCAATAAATTCAACAGGACCTGAGAAATCTCAGTGAGATTTGATTAGTGATGATCATCTTGGCAGCTCGGTAGGTCGAATGTTAAATGCAAAACCCTGAACAGTGTTGATGATCAGAGGAATCTTAGAGTCCAAGTTCATCGCTCCCTGAAAGAGACTGCACAGATTGATCGGGTCGATAAGAAGGCAAATGGCATGGTTGTCTTTATTAGTTGAAGCACTGAGTTCAAAAGTCATGAAGTTGTGTTGCAGCTTTACAAAGCTAGTTAGACCACATCTGGAGTGTTTCATACAGTTCTTAATTAGTTTTAATTAATTAGTTTTGCTACAACAAGTGTATGGGACATTGGAAAAAAAGTTGAATTTCCCTATGTGGATGAATAAAGTATCTATCTATCTATCTATCTGGTCGCCCCCATTCTCGGAAGGATGTCGGGGCTTTGGAGATGGTGCAGAAGAAATTTACCAGGATACTGCTTGGATTAGAGGGCATGAGCTATAACGGGAGGTTGGACAAACGTGTTGTTTTCTCTGGGGTGAGACTGGATAGATGTTTATAAGATTACCAGAGGATTAGAAGCAGTGTCTCAGAAGGCAGCGTCCAATGTTAAGGAACTCCGGCACCCAGGGCTGCCCTTTTCTCAATGTTACCATCAGAGAGGGAGATATAGAAGCCTGAAGGCACATACTCAGTGATTCAGAAACAGAATCTTCCCCTCTGCCATCTGATTTCCAAATGGACATTGAAACCTTGAACATGACCTATGCCTCTTATAATCTTATACACCTCTATCAGGTCACCTCTTATCCTCCGTCACTCCAAGGAGAAAAGGCCGAGTTCACTCCACCTATTCTCATAAGGCATGCTCCCCAATCCAGGCAACATCCTTGTAAACCTCCTCTGCACTCTTTCTAAGGTTTCCACATTCTTCCTGTAGTGAGGTGACCAGAAGTGAGCACAGTGGCGTGTGACCAGGGTCCTGTATAGCTGCAACATTACCTTTCCCTTCTAAACTCAATCCCACGATTAATAAAGGTCAATGCACCATACGTCGTCTTAACCAGAGAGTCAACCTGCATATCAGATTTGAGTGTCCTATGGACTCAGACCCCAAGATCCCTCTGATCCTCCACACTGTGAAGAGTCTTACCATTAATGCTATATTCTGCCATCATGTTTGACCTAATAAATTGAACAACTTCAAACTTATCCAGGTTGAACTCCATTTGGGACTTCTCAGCCCAGTTTTGCATCCTTTCAGTGTCCCGCTGTAACCTCTGACATCCCTCCACACTATCCACAACACCTCCAACCTTTGAGTCATCAGCAAATTTACTAACACATCCCTTTACTTCCTCATCCAAGTCATTTATAACAATTACAATGAGCAATGGTCCCAGATATACATACACTGTAATTGTTATTATTTTATTTTGTTTTATTTTTCTTCTATATTATGTATTGCATTGAAATGCTGCTGCAAAGTTAACAAAGTTTACACCACACGCCAGTGATAATAAACCTGATTATGAATCTATGTGGACAGATGATATATTTTTCTGGGGGTTGAAATGTCTAATACACTTAAGGTGAGACGAGATGTAAGCAGCAAGTTTGTCTCTTTCCACAGAGTGGTTGGTAGCTGGACTCTCTGCCTGGGGTGGGAGACCCCACCAGTCACGTGATCCTGTTTGCCCCTCCCATTTATCCACAGATGTAACAATCTCTTCGCTCATGCTCACTGTCTCCAGGTGGGTGGTGTTTTCCTTTCTGCTCAGTACTGAAGCGGATCGTCTGTGGGATTGGGAAAGGGTCCTCCCCTCCTGGGTCAGGAAGCCGTGGTCAGATCGGGAAAGGGTCCTCCCCTCCTGGGTCAGGAAGCCAGGGGTCAGATCAGGAAAGAGTCCTCCCCTCCTGGGTCAGGAAGACAGGGGTCAGATCACAGTCTGCAGGCCAAAGATATCGTTTTCCCATCAGTGAGTATTGAGACCGATCCCGAGTGGGGAGATCCAATGTTAGCCGTGAGCGCCGAACTGAGGGCCAATTACTCATTTATTTTCTAATTATCTGGGCTCTTCAAAAAAATGTGGATTTCACTTAATCTGCATTGAACGATCCAAACCAGGAGCCCAGGCTGTTTATTTCCACAGAGTTGAAATTAGAGACCCACCAACAGGTCACGTGAGGCTGTTTAATGCAGATCTACCCCGCCCTCTGGTTTGTGAATCATGATCATGCGGTGTGTGGTCAGAGTCCCCGGATGTGAGGTTATGCTTCCTTCGTGTTGTGTTGGGAAATCTGATGTTGGCCCCTGAGTCACTTTAACTTCCCTCACTTCCTGAGGCTCCTTGCATTTGTCCTGGAGCTTTATGGCTGTTGTCTTCTCCCGGATTGGGGTGGGTGGGAAAGAACGACCCAGGTCGTGGGGATCTTTGCTTTCACTATCTGCTTTCCTGAGGGTCGGGAAGTCTAGGGTGAGAATGGTTTCTGTGATCTGCCGATCTGGATCCAAAGGTCTCTGCCACTCCTCGCAGTCACGGGCGGAGCAGTTACCATGCAAAGCGTGAAGTGTCCGAATGGGAAACTTTCTATGGTGTGTTGATAAAAATCTGGTGAGGGTCAGATATGCATCAACTATCTGGGTCAACCTTGGTCCACCCTGTATCATACCTCTGCAATGATATATATCGGCAATCTTTCTTGTCTTCATTGTGAAGTATTCTTTCATCCTCACTGAGTTATTTCCTGAATCATTTTTTGTCAGCTGGAAAGTTAGAGGGTCATCAGGTACCAGTTCTGTTGTGGATTGGTGTGGGAGTGCTAGTTTTTGAACTGTGACTGGCTGACACACTGCATCATTTTACAATCAGCAAAGAGTACTGGGAGAGTTGCCGCTTGGACTCTAGTCCTGTGTTGGCTTTGACTTTGGTTAGTGCTTCTACAGATGGGGCTGAATGGTCGTCCTTATGCAATGAAGCAGAAATTTCGAGCAGCTGGACATTGGTTGTGGGGAAATCCCCGATTGCACTACCCAGTGTGAGATGGGAGGACAATGTGTGAGACTCTCAGGGTCGGTGAGTGGCAGATTAAGCTGTGTGATTCTGTGAGATTGGGTCCTGGGATATCATAGTTTTTGATCCAGGTAAAATGGATGCGAGGATCGAGCTGCTTGTGCTTATGAGGTGTTGAGCAAGTATTTCTGGTCTGGGAGCAGATATTTGTTTTTGGAGTTCCTTTGGAAGCAATGACTGCCAGTCTGAGGAGAGGATGAGTTCCCTTTCCATTCTCACAGGGACAGGTTATGAGTAACTGGGCAGTTCCATTTTTACAACAGTAGAAATAGACCCGTGAGTTTGGTGTTCAAACTGTGTTTGGAAATCTCCCCTCACTGTCACCTGTCTGTCACTCGGTGCAAATCAGGCAGAATCTCAAGTTGCAGGAGATCTGCAATAAAAACTGAAAATGTTTGAAGTCATTCTGATGAAACATTATTGGCCTGAATTGTAAAGTTTGTTCCTCTCCCAAAGCTGTTCCTTACTTGCTGAGCATTTCTGATAATACTAGTTTCTTTTTATTACATTTACCTTGGAATGGTTTATATTTCCTGAAATTAACCTGGAAATGGAAATGGCTCATTCTGTGCTAGTAGAACAGTACAGAAACCACAACTTACCCTGTATATTATCCTGGTACCAATTTATCTCTTATTCCTGGAAATGTGTTCAGTACAGTTGCTGCTAACATGGTTTACTAGAATAATCTCAGGAATAATCGATGTTATGTATGAGGAGCATTTGATGGTTCTGGACCTGTGCTTAATGGAGTTCAGAGGGACGGTGGGGGTGGTGGAGGGATGTATGGATAAGTAAACCTACCGAAAGCTGAAAAGCCTGGATACAGTGGACATGGAGAGGATGTTTCCATTAGACAGGGATTCTGTGATCTGACAGCACTGTCTCAGAATAAAGATGCTTCCCTTTAAAACTGAGATGAGAAGAATTTTTTGGCTAAAAGATGTCTGATATGTGGAATTTGTTGCTGCAGAGGTTGGTTGAGACTGCCATTTGGGTATATTTATGACAGAAATTAATATATTCATGATTGGTGAGTAGCTCAGGATTACAGGAGGAAGGCAGGAATATGATGTTGGAATAAAAGTCAGCCATGGTTAAATGGTGGGGCGGACTAGATGGATCGAATCACATAATTCTGTTCCTGACTGAATGATGGCTCCTTCTTATCCCATATCATTTAGTGATGTGTGAGGGACAATAAAAGATTGTTCACTGAGATTATTATATCTGCCTTCAATGTTTAAATTTCAGTGAGTTTTGTTCTTAGTAACATTAAGCAGAAATGTTTGGTTCTCCTTTTTAATGTTAACGTGCTTCATTATCTCTCTGGTTAAAGTTAGACCTGCGGTGAGAGGTTTATTGGAAGAAAAACCCCAACTGGAAGCAAACCACAGCTGAAGACGAGGGAACAGCAACAAGTGAACCAGCCTGAGGACTGAGAACAGCAACTGGAGAGAACAGCTCTGCATCAAGAGACTCAGAGTTCCCAGTGATTCAGTCATGAGAAAGTTTGGTGAGTCTCATTTACTCAAACAGAGGACCTTTGGACATTACATACCTGTAAAATGTAAGCTTGGAAATAGTTAGAGGGAGACTGAATGTGCCCAGAATAACCAGTTATGCTTCTGTCAGACACAGTTGCAATCAGTCCCGGTCTGGTAATTTGCTTCCAGCAGCCCAGCCCTTTAAGACCACTCCCATTCTGTCGAAGTCGAATCCGGATTAAGTCACTCAGAGACCGTATAGTATAAACTCTTTATTCCAAGCACCTGGGGCTTACTCAGTTAGTCACTCAGTTGGGAACAGACTGTGACTGTTCCCACCCAATCCACGAATTCCCCTCACACCACAGATATATCTGTCCAGATACTCCCCACACAGGACAGGCTGGAGCCAAAAGTTGTTTACTATGACAGCCCCTAAAGACGTTACAAAATAGTCATAATGACTTGCACACACAGAACAGACTGAAGCTGTCCTATCTCTACACATGAGTGCACAAGGAGATAAGCATCCTGAAACCCTAGCTAGCTACCCTGAAGAAGAAATATGGCTCAGCACGGCTTAGCACATTGGTTGATCATCAAAAGTTTCTTTCAGAAAAACAGGCTGCTATTGTTTAACAAAGTGTTAACCCTTTTACATACTTTATCGTTCCCTCCTTTAGATCATTACGTGATCAACAAAGCAGTAACTTTTTACAGAGAAAGCAACCGAGTAGATCTTTGACTTCTCAGTGGGTAAAAATGGCATACATCAGTAATTATAACAATGATATGTACAACCATTTGGACATAATGCAATATCATGCCCCACATATTACCGACAGGTCTTCGAAGATCACCATTTCGACCCTTCGGTGAACCCGTGTACATCCTGCCCTACTCTCTTGATGCTGTCAGTCTCCTTGGCTGTGTGCTTGGAGAGGGATGTAACATTAGTAGACTTATCAGGGACATAGGCGCAGCATTCTGTGTCAATAACAGCACAGGTGCCCCCTTTCTCAGCTGGGATAAAATCTAAAGCTGTACAATTCTGTACGACTGTTTGCCGGATTGCAATCATTTCAGTGGATATTTCTGTTACTTGGGCCTGTGTTTCTGTCAGGGCCGCTGCAGTATTGTGGCCAGCTCCTCAAGTGCTTGTAGCCAAATTGATTATCTCTCGTGAATTCCTGGTTACTCCATAGGAGAGAAAAGCGATCATCCAAAATCACTCAGTCTCAGTTATTTCTCTCCGCTGCTGGGCTCCTGCAGGTATGGCCAAGATGCATGTTTCCCAGTGTAGGAAGTTCCGTTTGGTGGGGGCCTGAGATACCATCCCTCAAAACATTGACAGCCACAGTCATCTCTGACTGGACCACAGTTCCTCACTCTGTTCCCTGGGTGTTATTTGAAAAAGCCCAGGCTGAGAGTTCCTCACTCTAGTTGAGCAGGATTACTGACTTTTGAATCATACTTTTACCATACTGAGGAATTTTGGCACAAACCCAGCAGGCCCCTGGTTCTACCTGCTTGGCCCAGTTGTGACAGAGAGACAGAAAGGTGTTAACATAGGGACCCCTGGGTGCTGGGGTGAGCCCTCTTAAAGACATAAACACAAACACCACTGTTACGCACCCATAACAGTTTAAATGAACCAGCAGCTATAGACCACACCTGGACTCTGGTTTTGATGTTAAAAGCACTGTCTTTATTAGTATCTACTTATAATATAACAAATTAAGCAAAATAATCAAAAGTTTAAAAGTGTTATGAGTACACATAAGTGTAAATATAACTCCAAAACCACTGAGCTCAGGGAATACCAAGCTGAAAGTCTTGAGATGATAAAGTATGAAAGTTCAGTTCATCCACGGAGTCAATAACGAGAGAGAGATATTTGTAATCCAAGGTGAATGTCGAGAGAAGGCAATTACGTTGAATTCCACAAATTCCACAGTGGTAAAACAGGATAACAGTCGCCGTAGGTCTTATCCGTCGTTGTTCTAAATCCACATACGAATTATCATCAGAAGTAGCTTATCACAGGAGTACTGTCTTCAGAAGGAACTACCACCCAGGCAAGGATTAACACACAGGTAGATTCTGCAAGGTACTCCCAATCCAGATCCAACACACAACGTATTACTGACAGTGATTTCCACAGAATATCCCTTCTCACAAGTGTTTACCACATAACACACCCGAATCCAGCTAAGGGTTAACAAAAGTGGTAGCCACGGTATACTCCAACAAAATCCCCAGATGGATTATACGAATCATCACCAACAGTGATTGGTCACAGGGGTACCTCTTCAAGTGAATTACCACACCCAGGCAAGGGTTAGCACAAGTGGTCCTCACAGGATACTCCCAAACCAACAGATCCACTCCAATGGATCAAACAAAGTGACAATCACATATTCGGTATACACTGAATCAATAATCAACCCACCCTTGTGGGCATAGGTGACCTTTGGCCACTAGGTCCTTTGTTTCGAACCTTCCATCTTCTTTCTTTCTCTCTGGCTGACTGTGTTTGTGACTGTCCTTGCCTAAATAAAACAAGCTGCGAGCAAGTGTAAACATGCTGCCTAGTCAAATAGTTCTGCCCCCCTCTCTCTCTTAGTAAGAATCAAACAGGAGAATATTAGTTCTGGGGTTGATCAGGATTTGAAAGTCAGGTCCCAATAATATGTCAAAGCTCGTCACATTCGATTTTGGTCATTGTCAGGCCAATCCATATTATTTGTATTAATAATGTTGGCTAACTTTGTAAGCATTGGAGCAGTAAATCATTATTAATGGGTATTTGTCCCCCCAGTTTAAAGGCTTGGTCTCCTGTGAAAGTGCCATAGCAGGCCACAAATCATATCCAGGGTCAATATGCCAGACATGGGTTCGGAATCCCATGTTTCCCTATCAGTTCAAACTTTAGACTGATGTCCCTACCCTTCCCTCCTATCTGGGCCGGCCTTGGTTTGCTTACGTTGTTTTTCCTGCTCTCATTTTCGGCGCTCATCCACCCATTCACGCTCCGCTTTTAGCGTCTCCCAACCTTTGGCATTCCTTCTGCAGTTCATACCTCTATCCCTTTCTCACATGCATTATTCCCCCAACTTGCTGATAATATACTGTTCCACTTTAAAGGTATGTCACATTCGGAATTTTTTCCAGTTAGCCGAGGATTTCCTTCCACGCTGCTGTGTGGTGTTGGGAAATCATGTACAAGGCAAGTTACAGCTGTAGTTTGCCATTGCCTTCTGCTGGGTGAGTTGTTTTGTTCACCAGCTCTAACCCAGCACAGATGAAAGTGTGCAAGGGAGTCGGCTGGGTTTGAACTCGAGACCTCTCGCCTCGAAGTCCAACGCTGAAGCCACTAGGCCACCAGTGGCATAGCTGGCAAAGTTCCATTTTACATCTGCCTTTTCCTTCCATTCCCTTTTCAACAATTTCCACTTCTTTCCTCAGTTCTTTTTCCATATCAGATTTACTGCTTGTTCTCATGAGGTAATAACCCAGGCTCCCCCACCCCCCTCCACCCGTGGCCACATTTTGTTCCCCAATTTCTTACTCAGTTCTGCACTCATCATTTGCAAATTTTTTTCCTTGTCTGGAAAACTCTCACACAAAATTGTGTAGGGCTGTCCTGGCACACTCGTATCAATCGACTGCAATTGACCGATTATCTCTAAGTAATTTATCGGGCACAAAGCCTCCTGCTCAATTAACAATCAGATAAATTTACCTGGCAGGCACCTCCTGCTCAATTGATGAATTTACCTGACTTGTCTGCTTCCTGCCCATTTAGTAAAGTTTACCCAGTAACGCCTCCTGGCCACTTAGTAAAATTTTGCCTACCTTATATGAGCCTCCTGACAGATTTTTTTCCCGATCCTGTCAAGGTATGTGATCAGCCTTGGGCAAGGCACCGTACGTCCAAAGGAACTGACAGTGAGTGACAAATGTAAAATACCTATTGGGCACCCTGTCAGTCTCCACAGTCCCCAGAGTGGTTCAGCTGCTTACTCAGCCCGTCTGCTTGGTGCTCTGTATATTGAGATCCTGTTCATGATGCCAAATGTTAAAGCTGAATCTGAATAAAACTCGAGAGAACAGCTTCTTATTGACACCACAGTTTATTGCACATTCTCCTGCAGGAGTTTGAGCTCCTGTTGTCAAAGGGAAGGCACGTAAGCACTGCCACTATCTGACAAGTCGACTGACTTGGGTTACAGCCGTATATTTATTCATAGTACACCCCATGCATTACTATTGCAAGATGTTATTTGAACTGGTACGCCCACCAAGTGTGTTGGTGCAAATCTTAATTACAAATCTTAATTGCAAATCTTAACAGAGTTTGCTATATCGAGGTTTTAATTATGGATGGATGTACTGTCCAGTCCTTATCAGTTATTCCCTTTGCAAGGCCCTGACTTAATTACAAACAGATGTTCATTCCTGCCCTTATCAGCAAGTCCTCCTCCCCTTACTCAAATGAGGGTACAATGTATAATGGTATCAACTAACAACGGTACAGTATACAATGTTATCAGCTCTCAATGTGTCTCTCTGCAAGCCACAGAGAACTGGTTATGAGCCTGTCCTGGCTAACCACTGAAGACAGTGTTTACTTTGGTTCAAATATTCCTATTCAGTCCCAATTATTCTTCTAGCCAGAGGTTACATATGTTCAAAATGAATTTTTTTATATATCTTCAATTCCTCAAGAGGGTTCAGGGGAAATATTTATGTCCAATATAGAAACTGGTGTTACCTGTATGTATTGTGGCAATGCAAGAGGTGCTGGAGAATTTGCAAGTGGAAAGACTTGGAGTAAAATTTGCAAATCTGACTTTTTAAAGCATAATTTAGCAAGCAAACCACATATGGACAATATGCAAAAGCTCTGGTGAGAAAATCCTTCATTACCCGTTACAGGCCTGCTACATAGGTTGTGAGAGAGTGCAGATGAATTCGATCGAACTCGGGAGATCAAAGTACTTATCAACAGTGATTTGCGAGCTGTGAAAATAATTACCTCTCTGTATAAAATTCACTATGCACATGTCACTGGGTAAAAAAAATGCACAGTACATGATTTATGTGCACACTGGTCATTACAAATTAGAGGGGACATTGGTGGGAAGGTGGGGAGACCTCCAGTGTCCCTGATGCCCTCACCAACAAGATGTGCATCCAGCTGCAGCTTGTAACCCTGCACTTTAAGGAGTTGGAACTGGAAGTGTATGAATTCCGGATCATCCAGGAGTTGGAGGGGGTGATCGATATGACATGAAGAGAGGTGAGTTACACCCAAGGTGCAGGACACAGGAAACTGGGAGAGAGTCAGGAAGGGGAATGAGGTTAAATAGCCATCGCAGAGTACTCTTGTTGCTATCCCACACAACAATAGGTGGAACACTTCAGAAACTGTTGGGGGGGTGGGAGGGTAGATTACCTGACAGAGAAAAGTCAAAGAGGTGATAGTGAATTCATTAGTTAGGGGAACAGAACAGGAGGGGACTAATATCCTAGTGGTAAGGCTTGCTAGTGCTAGTGTGGGTGGAGAGGGTGATGTGGTTAAAATAAGTTGCAGGGGAAATGGGAGCCAGAATGACAGAACAGATAGTGGAGATGGTGAATTGAATTGAAGTGACTTTATTCGATACATCCTTCCTACACATGAGGAGTAGAAATCTTTACATTACATCTTCACCAAAATGTGCAATGTGTAATTAATAGTAATATATAATAGATAGTTTGTAGATAGGACAGTCAATATAACATTGAAATGCAATTGTATCAGCATGAATTAATCAGTTTGATGGCCTGGTAGAAGATAATGTCCCAGAGCCTGTTGGTACTTTTGCTGTGGTACCGTTTCCTGGATGGTAGCAGCAGGAACAGTTTGTAGTTGTGGTGAATTTGGTCCCTGATATCCTTTGGGCCTTTTGACACACTTGTCCCTGTAAATGTCCTGAATAGTGGAAAGTTCACATCTACAGATGCGCTGGACTGTCTGCACCACTCTCTGTCGTTTCCTGCGATTAAGGGAAGCACAGTTCCCATACCAGGCAGTGATGCAGCCAGTCAGGATGCTCTCAATTGTGTCCCTGTAGAATGTCCTCAGGAGTTTGGGTCCCCGTCCCCAACTTGTTCAACCATCTGAGGTGAAAGAGGTGCTGCTGTGCTCTTTTCACAACACAGCCGGTATGTACACACAATGTGAGATCCTTGGTAATATTTATGCTGAGGAATTTAAAGCTGTTCACCTTCTTAAACCCAGATACATTGATGTCAACAGGGGTTAGCCTGTCTCCATTCCTCCTGTAATCCACAATCAGCTTTGTTTTTGTGACAATGAGGGAGAGTTTGTTTTCTTGACACCAGTCAGATGTTGTTCGGACCTCAGACAGAGTCAGCAATCAAATGGTTGAGCATGGTGTGATGAATGTGCTGAGCTGTGTATATCAGAATGCAAGAAGCATCGTAGGAAAGCCCAATGAGCTCAGGACAGGGAATTATGATATTGTAGCTATTATTGGAATTTGGTTGCACCCAACAGTCTGAGGGATTTAGAGGAACAACTTTGTAGAGAGATTGCGGACCATGCCAATAAACAAAGGTTGATTCAGTAAGTGATTTTAACTTTCCATATATTGAATGGGACTCCCATACTGTAAAAGGACTAGATGGGGTAAAGTTTGTCAAATGTGCCCTTAATCAGGACGTAGTATTCCCGACATAGAGGTGTGCAATAAGCTGTTAGGAAATGATCAGGGCTGGTGACAGAATTTGTGATCATAATGCCATGAGATTCAAAGTAAAGATGGAAAAAGAGAGGTCTGGATTACGGGTTGAGATTCTAAATTGGAGAAAGGTCAATTTTGATGGTATCAGAAACATCTGACAAGTGTGGTTTGGAACAGGCTCATTCCTGGCAACAGAGTTCTTGTAAGTGGGAGGCCTTCAGAAGTGAAATTTTGAGGATGTGGAGATTGTATGTGCCTGTCAAAATAAAAGTTGAAAAGTTACAGGTGCAGGGAACCTTGCTTTTCAAGAGATATTGAGGCCCCGGATATTTTGTTCCTCCAAATCCCTCAGACTGTTGGGAGCTACCAAGATCCATTAATGACTACAATATCAGGATTCCACGCCCTGAGCTTATCTGGCTTTTTTTTTTAAAGTTGTCTGCTGTTGGTTTCTAAAAGATTCCCAATAGTCTTTGCTCTTTTGTTTGCCCTCTCTTTGGCTTTTATGTTGGCTTTGGCTTCTCATTTTAGTCACGGATATGTCCTCCTGCCTTTCCAATGCTTCCACTTCTTTGGGATGTATCGATCACTCAGCTCCCGAGTTGCTCCCAGAAACTCCAGCCATTGCTGCTCCGTTGTCACTCCTACCTTTTCCCATCCAAACAAGTTTGGCCAGCTTCTTTATCACAGAAACATGGAGAAGTTCAGTCCAGAAACAGGATATTTGGCCCATCTAGTCAATGCCAAAAAACATTTAAGCTGTCTAATGCAAATACCTGCACCGGGACCATCACCCTCCATACACCTACCATCCAGGCTCCCATCCAAACTTCCTTTAAATGGTGAAACTGAGCTCATTTTCACTACTTATATTCATCTCATTCCACACTGTCATGACCGGTGAAGAGCTTTTCCACATGTTCCCATAAAATTTTCACCTTCCCCACTTACCCATGACCTCTGGTTGTCATCCCACACAACTTCAGTGGGAAAAGCTGCTTGCATTTATCCTATCTATACCCTCATAATGTTGTATACGTCTAAGAAATCCTCAAAGCAGTGTACATTTTCCTTGTTTATGTTTCGAGCCGTTTTTAGGTGTATAAGATGATGAGGGGCATTGATCGTGTGGATAGCCAGTTTTTTTTTCCCCAGGTCTGAAATGGCTAACACGAGAGGACATAGTTTTAAGGTGCTTGGAAGTAGATACCGAGGGGATGTCAGGGGTAAGTATTTTACACAGAGAGTGGTGGGTGCGTGGAATACACTGCCGGCTATTTGTGTGAGAGTGTTTCAGTTACTGTGGGGTCAGGCACCCATGCAGCTCAGTGGGAACAGGGAATAATACCAATGGAGAGAGTCAAACTGAGCCAGGTCACAGATTGGAGATGGCAGAAATGCCCCATTCTTATAGAGACAGGAAGAGCATCAGAGCGTTCAATGCTCATTCCAGATACCAGCACTGTGCCCAGTTAGAAGATGATTTCTCCATCCAAATTGTGTTGAACTTCACTGTAACAGTGTGATGTCAGTTCACACCTTGACAACTCACGTGATCTGAAATGTTGTCCTGCACCCATTGATGGATTTTTAAAATCTTTTTACAGGTTACAAATGACAAGAAATTTGTCTACGGAAATCTCGAATATAGTTTTGCTGTCTCTGTCCAGATATTTAAGAAATGGAGCAAGGGATTCACTCGATCATCCTTCCTGTTCAGACTGTGGGGAGGGATTCACTCGGTCATCTGACTTACTGGCATGTCCATCATTTTAATCAGGGGGGAAACCATTCATCTGCTCAGACAGTGGGAATGGATTCAGTCGGTCATTTCAACTGAATGTATATCAGCAAGTTTACACTGGGCAAGGCCATTCACCTGTGCTGTGTGTGAGAAGGGATGCAGTCAGTCTTCCCACCTGTGGACACCCCAGTCAGTTCACACTGGGCAGAGGCTGGTCATCTGCTGAATTTATGGGGTAAGGATTCACTCGGTCATCTGTCCTAATGGCTCACAAGCGAGTTCTCACCGGGGAGTGGCCGTTTACCTGTTCGGACTGTGGGAAGGGATTCACTTGCTCATCTAAACTGAAGATCCATCAAAGAATTCACACTGGGGAGAAACTGTTTACCTGCTCAGACTGTGGGAAGGGATTCACTCAGTCATCTGAACTGAAGGTACATCAGAGAGTTCACACTGGGGAGAGGCCGTTCACCTGCTCAGTCTGTGAGAAGGGATTCACCACATCATCTCACCTACTGATTCACCTGTCAGTTCACACTGCAGTGAGAGATTTCACCTGCTCAGTCTGTGGGAAGACATTCACTCAGTCATCTAACCTGCAGAGACACCAGCAAGTTCACACTGGGGAGAAGCTGTTCACCTGCTCAGACTGTGGGAAGGGATTCACTCGATCATTCAACCTACAGAGTCACCAGCGAGTTCACACTGGGGAGTGGCTGTTCACTTGCTCAGACTGTGGGAAGGGGTTCACTCAGGCATCTCACTTACGGAGACACCAGTCAGTTCACACTGGGGAGAAGCCATTCACCTGCTCATTCTGTGGGAAGACATTCACTCAGTCATCCAACCTACAGACACACCAGCGAGTTCACACTGGGGAGAAGCCGTTCACTTGCTCAGACTGTGGAAAGGGATTCACACAGTTAGGTAGCCTACAAACACACCAGTTAGTTCACACTGGGGAGCGGCCATTCACCTGCTCAGACTGTGGGAAGAGATTCACCACATCATCTCACCTAGTGACTCACCAGTCAGTTCACACTGCAGTGAGGGATTTCATCTGTTCAGTCTGTGGGAAGAGATTCACTCAGTCATCTAACCTACAGAGACACCAGCAAGTTCACACTGGGGAGAAGCTGTTCACCTGCTCAGACTGTGGGAAAGGATTCACTCGATTATTCAATCTACAGAGTCACCAGCGAGTTCACACTGGGGAGAGGCTGTTCACCTGCTTAGACTGTGGGAAGGGATTCACTCAGGCATCTCACCTACGGAGACACCAGTCAGTTCACACTGGGGAGAAGCCATTCACCTGCTCAGTCTGTGGAAAGACATTCACTCAGTCATCCAACCTACAGACTCACCAGCGAGTTCACACTGGGGAGAGGCCGTTCACCTGCTCAGACTGTGGAAAGGGATTCACACAGTTAGGTAGCCTACAAGCACACCAGTTAGTTCACACTGGGGAGCGGCCATTCACCTGCTCAGACTGTGGGAAAGGATTCACCACATCATCTCACCTAGTGACTCACCAGTCAGTTCACACTGCAGAGAGGGATTTCACCCGCTCAGATTGTGAGAAGGGATTCACTCAGTCATCTGATCTGCTAGCACACCAGTGAGTTCCACTGGGGAGAGGCCGTCGACCTGCGAATGTGGGAAGGCATTCACACGATCATCTCATCTATTAAAACACCAGCGAGTTCACACCACAGATCATCTGCTCAGGCTTTGGGAAGAGATCATCTCAACCGTCTCCACCAAAGCTGCATCATTGTGTTCCACTTGGGAGAGGCTGTTCACTTGCTGTGAATATGGGAAGGGATTCACTCAGTAATCTAACCTTGTAACACACGACCGGGTTCACATTGGGGAGAAAGTTTCAATAAGCTGTAGGCTGGATATTTTTCTATCCCCATTGCTGAATGCAATTTCGAGAGTGACTGGGGAATCTAGTACAAGAGGGCATGACGTAAGGTTTGCAGGGCGCCCATTCAGAACAGAGATGCGGAGAATTTTTTTTTTGTCAGAGGGTGGTGAATCTATGGAATTTGTTGCCACGGGCAGCAGTGGAGGCCAAGTCATTGGGTGTGTTTAAGGCAGAGATTGATAGGTATCTGAGTAGTCAGGGCATCAAAGGTTACGGTGAGAAGGTGGGGAAATGGGACTAAAGGGCAGATTGGATCCACTCATGATGAAATTGTGGAGCAGACTCGATGGGCCGAATGGCCGAATCTGCTCCTTTGTGTTATGGTCTTATGTGAATTTTTCTCATGTGTGTTATTCCTCTTCCTCCTTCTGTCCAAGGTCGTGTTAATCTCAGTGGGTTTGAGTGTAAGTAGTTTTTTCTAAACTTGTCATTTCAGTTCTTACTTATCTTTGTAAATTTTACTGATTGAAATGGGACTAAAATATTTTCATTAAAAAAAGTCAATGTCGGTATTGATGGAAGTGTTTATTGCCTTTGTTGTAATTGTTAACTATTGAGCTCTGTTCGGCAGTTTTTTAAAGCCTTGAAATAAATTTTGTCAAAGGTTTTCCCAATATTGCACTACTTTCTGTTGCTTTTGCTTGTTGATTTTTCAGATACGTGGTTATCACGAGTCCCGGTGAGGGGTCACGGCTGGAAATGTTAATTCCCATCCATAGATGCTGCCTGACCTGCTGAGCTTCTCCAACACTTTGTGTGAATTTCTCTCGATTTCTTGCATCTGCAGGTCTTCCTGTTTCCCAGATATTTATATGTTTAGTGAAATAACAAGCCGGCCGTGGGGTTGTGTGGCTCTGTTGGTAAAATATTAAATAAAATCATTAGATAACAGGTGGCATAGGGTTGGGCAGTGTGGAATCTGTGGGTAGAATTAAGGAACAGCAAATGTACAAAAAAATCCTTGATGGGAATTGTATAGTGACCCCAAAACAGTATTTGGTGCACAAATTACAATGAGAGATAGAAAATGAGTGCCACAAGGGCAATGTTACAATAGACATGGGGGATTGTCATGCAGGAGATTAGGAAAATCAGGATGGTGTTGGTCTCAAGAGGAGGAATTCCTAGAATGCCTACAAGATGCATTTTTTTTTTAGAGCAGCTCGTGGTTGAGCCCATTTGGGGATCAGCTATTCTGGATTGGGTGTTGTAATGAACCGGAATTAATTAGGTCACTTGAGTTCAAAGAACCCTTCGGGACAAGTGATCTTAATATGATCAAATTCACCCCGACATTAGAGAAGGAGAAAGTAAAGTCAGATATGAATAAAAAGAGAATTATAGAGGCCTGAGAGAAAAATTGGTCAAAATTGATTTGGAAAGAACACGGGCAGGGATGAAAACAGAGCAGCAATGGCTGGAATTTCTGGAAGCAATCTGGAAGTGACGGGATATACACATCACAAAGAGGAAGTAGTATTCTAAAGGTAAAGTGACAAAACCGTAGCTGCTAAGAGAAACCAAAGACAACATAAAGACCAAAGAGGGCACAGAACAAAAATTACTAGGCAGTTAGAGAATTGGGAAGTTTTAAAAATGAACAGAATGCAACCAAAACCATTAAGAAGGAAAAGATGGAATACACAGATGAGCTAGCCTGTAATATTAAAGAGGATACCATTTTTAATTTCAGGTACATATTGTGTAAAAGAGAGACAGAAATGGATATCAAACCACTGGAGAATGATGCTGGAGAGGGAATAATGGGGTGAGGGTGAAAGGTGATGGCTGATGAACTGAATAAGTATTGTACTCACTCTTATCTGTGGAAGGCACTGGCAGGAATATGGAAGTCCCAAATGTCAGTGGTCAGAATGTGTAAAGTTACGTTATTCGGGAGTAAGTAGAAGGAAAGGCAATGGGCTGTGATTTTTTTTTACTGGAAGGAGAAATCGATATTCATGCCTTCAGGTTGGAGCTACGCAGGTGGAATATGATGTGTTTCTCTTCAACCCTGAGGCTGTCAAGTGGAGCAACTCCAGCCATTGCTATTCTGCCATCATCCCTGCTAGTGTCCCTTTCCAATCAACTTTGGTAAGATCTTCTCCAGTGCCTCCATAGTTCCCCTCACTCCACCAATAATAATGCATCTTGTTTTACCTTTCCCCTCTCAAAGTGAAGGGTGAATTCAGTCATGTTATTATCACTGTATCCACATGCTCCCTTTACCAAAAGCTCCCCAATCAAATTTGGTTCATTCCAGAATTAACTTTTCCCTAGTGGGCACAATTGCAAAGGGAAGGTAGGTCACATCCGGAATTTTCAACTTAGCAGGCGATTTCCTCTGACGTATTGGGAAATCGTGTGCTAGGCTAGTTACAGCAATGGCTTGCCATTGTTGTATTTGCCTTCTGCCGGGTGAGATTTTTTTTTAAGAGATCACCAGCTCTTAACCCAGCACAGATGGGTGCCGGCTGGATTCAAACTCAGGACCTCCCGCCACTGATGCCACTACGCCACCAGCCGGCTACACAATTCCAAGATGATCTAAAAGGCATCTCATTGGTATTTTCCAAATTCCCTCTCTTGAGATCAAGCACCAACCTAATTTTCACAATCTACCTTCACCCATCACACTCATGGACTATTTGTCTCACTCCCATCGGGGGTAGATACGCAGCGTCCTCACCAGGACTACCAGCCTCTGGGACAGCTCCTTTTCCCAAGCAGTAAAGCTGATAAATATCTCTGCCCACTTACCCATACTTCCACAACACCAAACACCTCTACTTTATCATTTCCTGTCTGTCATCTTATATGCAGGCATCCTATGCCGAGCGTCACTTTATGAACATACAATCAATCCATGCACAGTATATAAGCTGTGGATATATGTTGTTACTATTGTGTTTTTGTGCTGTATTGGAGCCGGAGTAATAATTATGTCGACCTCATTTACACGTGTCTGCTGGAAATGGAATTAAACAACCCTGAATCTTGAAGAAACATTTCAGCAGGCTGCAGCATCACATTTCTGTCTCTCAGCGTTATTGCGACAGAGCGCCACCTGGTGACAATGGAGTCCACAAATCAGTGGGTCCTGTTATTGTGGTAAATCACCATCAAGTGGCAGTGTTGTCCACAAAAGGGAGAGGTTTACAGCAATAAGAAGGGGTGTAGGGGCTGGAAGCCAACTGCAAGTGGATGAAGTGCCAGACCTGCCCATAACCTCTCTCCTCATCACTAGTCAGGGTCCCAAAATGTCCTTCCATATGAGGCAACTTTTCAACATCGTGCTTGTTGGGGTCATCTACTGTTTTCAGTTTTCCAGGTGTGGCCTCCTCGACATTAGTGAGACCCGATGTAGTCTCTGCATTCTGCACTCTGTCCCGATGGGATTCTGCAGATGTTGCGGATGCAGAGTAACATACACAAAATGTTGGAGGAAGTCAGGAGGTCAGGTAGCTTCTATAGAGGGGATAAAGCAAAACAGAGATTTCCTGCCGAGACCCTTCATCAGGACTGGAAGTGGGAAAAGCCGGAATAAAATGGTGCGGGGTGTGGAAAGAGTCCAAGCTGGTAGGTGATAGGTGAAGCCAGATAACAGTGAAGGTCAGTGGGTGGGCGGGGTGGGAGATGAAGTGAGAGGCTGTGAGGTGGTAGGTGGAAAATGCAAAGGACTGAAAAGAAGGAATCTGATACGATAAGAGAGCGGGCCATGGGACAAAAGGAAGTAAAAGAGGAACCAGAGGGAGACGATCCGCAGTGGGGAAGAGAGAAGTGTGGAGACAGAATGGAGGAGACGGGCCTGTGGGTTGATGAAAAAAAAAGGTAGAGGTAGAAGTTAAAGATGTCGATGTTCATGCCATCAGGTTGTAAACTACCCGGATGTAATATGAGTTGTTGCTCCTCCAACCCGACAGTGCACTCATCATGTTAGTTAAACAATGAACCGGAAGTGAAAGTGGAATAATAATTGTCCCCCGGGATCACTATTAAATCAATCCTCTCTCACCTTAAACCGGTGCCGTCTGGTTGTTGATTCCACAAAAATGGGGTAAAAGAAAAGTAAACATAGAAAACGTACAGCACAATAAAGGTCCTCCAGCCCACAAAGTTCTGAGGAACATGTCCCGACCTTAGAAATTACTGGGCTTACCCATAGCCCTCTATTTTTCTAAGCTCCATGTACCTATCCAGTAGTTTCTTAAAAGACCCTATTGTAGCCGCCTTCACCATCGTTGCCGGCAGCCCATTCCACGCACTCACCACTCTCTGTGTAAAAAAACTTACCCTTGACATCTCCTTTGTACCTACTCCCCAGCAACTTAAACGTGTGTCCTCTTGTGGCAACCATCTCAGCCCTGGGAAAAAGCCTCTGACTATCCACACGATCAATGTCTCTCATCATCTTATACACGTCTATCAGGTCACCTCTCATCCTCAGTCGCTCCAAGGAGAAAAGGCCGAGATCACTCAACTGCGCACATTCCCCATTTCTGTACACTCATAGTTTGGAACACCTGCATAACGTCACCTCAATCTCCTGCACTTCAAGGTGTGAAGTCCCAACCTGCCCAACCTCTCTCCAGAACTCAGTGCCTCGAGTATCGGCAGCATTCTCGTAAATCTTTTCTGCACTTATTCCAGCTTAGCGTCCTCTTTCCTATAACTGAATACAATAATCCAGACGTGGATACCCTAACAATATCCTAACCCTAATGCAACCTCACTAGCCTCTTCTTCAGACCATGAGCCATGAGATATCAGACAGGGGCTGGTCAGTCAATCGAGTCTCCTCCGCCATTCGTTCCTGTCCAATTGATTATCTCTCAACCCCATTCTCCTGCCTTCTCCCCATAATCTTTCAACATCCATTTAAAATACACTCAATGACTTGGCCTCTACTCCGTCCGTGGCAATAAATTCTAAAGATTGACCACTCCCTGATTAAAGAAAATCCTCCTCATCTCTGCTCTCAGTGGGTGTCCGATACATTGAGGTTGTGACCTGTGGTCCCAGACTCACACAGTATAGTGTGCATCTTCTTCAGAGCCACGCTGTCGAGGCCTTTCAATATTTAATAGGTTTCAATGAGTTCCCCTCTCTTTCTTCTATACCAGCGAGTGCAGGGTCAAAGCTATCTAACGCTCTTCATTCGTTAGCCCTTTCGTTGCTGGAATCATTCCCGTAAACGTTCTCCGGACCCGCTCCAATATGAGCACATCTGTTTTTGCAAGTTGTAAACTGTTCACAATACACCAAGAGCGATCTGACCAATACGTTTTAAAGCCACAGTGTCACATCCTTGTTCTTATATGCTAACATTACAGTTGTCATCCTTCATCAACACAATCTGCAAGCAAACCTTTAGGGACTCCTGCTCAAGGATTCCCAAGTACTTATGCACCTCTGATTTTTGAATTTTCTCCCATTTATTTATTTTTTCTCTACCCCCTATTCCTTCCACAATTGTACATGACCGTACATTTGCATACACTGTACATTTCCGTACATTTCATCCACGACTTCGTTGTCCGTTCTCCAAACCTATCGAAGTCATTTTGCAGACTGCAGCTTTACTCCAAACTATCTGTCTCTTAAATCTGTATCAACTGCAAAGTTCTGTGGATGCTGGGAATCCAAGCAACACAAACACAAAATGCTGGCGGAACCTAGGAGGCCAGGCAGCATATATGGGAAATAGTAAACAGTCGACGTTTCGGGCCGAGCCCCTTCATCAGGACTGGGGGGAAAAAAGATGAGACGTCAGAGGAAGACGTGTGGGGGTTAAAAGGGTAGAAGAAGTGGTCGGTGATAGGTGAAACTGCGAGAGGGGGAGTAGTGAAGGGAAAACTAACTTAGGATTTTATTTCCTTAACGATACTCGAAAAATCATTGCTAACGCCTCCACATCTCTTCAGCCACCTCTTTCAGATCTCTGGGGTGTATACCATCTGATCCAGGGAACCTATTTACCTTCAGACCATCTCTGTTTCCCAAGAACCTTCTCCCGAGTAAAGTAACTTCACACATTCAGTCCACTGACATCTAGTACTTCCATATTCCTGCCAGTGTCTTCGAGAGATATTCAGTTCATCTGCCATCACCTTGCACCCCCAGCCCATTACTACCTCTCCATCATCACTTTTCAGTGGTTCGATATCCGCTTCTGTCTTTCTTTTACAGTACAATTACCTGAAGAAACATTTGGTATCCTCTTTAATATTACCGGCTAGCTCACTTAAGTGTTCCATCATTTCCTTCTTAATTATTTTAGTTGCATTCTGTTGGTTTTTAAAATCTTCCCAATCCTCCAACATACTAGTGATTTTTGCTCTATGCCCTCTCTTTGGTTTTTATGTTTTCTTTGGTTTCTCGTATCAGCCACGGTTTTGTCACCTGAGCTTTAGAATACTACTTCCTCTTTGTGATGCATAGAGATTTGAGGGGCGAAGAACATCTCAGACAGAACTGCAGTCAGCTCGACTTCTTCGGTCTGCAGAGAATTCAAGGGAAACCTCTTCGCCCACAGAGTGGTGACTGTTTGGAACTCATTCACAGGGACAGTGAGAGGTGAACAGGGGAGGATTTGAAAGATCTGCTGTGGAACAGAATCACTGGCAGGGTCCAGCCGGCCTGAGTTGACTCTCTACTGTACACTAGGTGTGTAATAAACTCACTAAGTACCGGAGACAGCGTTTAATATAGAACTGATTTATTTGTCACAGATCTAGTCCCATTAAAGGTGAACATGCAGCAGAAGAAACTCCTCCCATGCCCAGTGACCAGGGTGCAGAACTGGGTGTGGTGAGCAGCAGCAATAATTGCAGAGTTCAGCACCGACAGTCACTCTCGAAATTGCATTCAGCAACACTGATGGATAAATATTCAGCATGCAGCTTATTGAAACTTTCTCCCCTGTGTGAACCCGGTAGTGTAACACGCTGTAAGGTTTCACCGCTAAAGTAACGGCCCCTCTGTAATGTTTCGCTGCTGAGGTAATGGTTTCTCTGTAGCAGCAATGTTTAGGTTACGACTAGAGGAAGTTGGGTTTTCCAGTGTGGGGCTGTGCAATGACAGAAATATTATTTTTTGTGAGTCTGGAAGAGATTTTCACGGTTTTTTGCTGGCGAGAGATGAGAAGACGTGAATGGAGAGAGCGGGCCCTTTTTCTTTTTCTTCCAGTTTCTTTACTAACCCTATAGTCAAAGTAAGAATTATAGAGCTCAATCGTTTAATTGCATATTGTGTATCGTTTGTAATTTCAGGGTACTGATCTGTAACATGGGACACATCACACAGCATTCACCCAAATGAGATTTCTTAAGTTTGGTCGGGCTGGAGGTGTGGGGTGGGGGGGGGGGGTGGCTATCACCCCCTATATTAAACTGCTCTACCCAGTGTGAAGTCGCTGGTGTCTCAGTAGTTGAGATGACCAAGTGAATCCCTTCCCACACATTGAAGCCTGAGTTATTCTTCTCCGTCGAGGCTACGCCGTAGGCTCTACGTAGCCGCGTACCCGACGCTGCAACCTGGGCTGTACCGTATGCCGTAGCCTAACGCGCACATTCCTAAAAATGCAACTGCGCATCGCAGCGACGCAGACTGCAAGAACTGTGATTGGTCCACTTGGTAGCAGCCAGTTTCCTTTTCTTTTTCAATCTTTTTATTAAGTTTCAAATTTAATAAGCATAGCAATAATATAATGATACAAAGAGATCGGGATTACATTAATGTCGGTTAACATATAAAAGCACAGATTCCAAATGACAAATATAGTTTAACCTCCCAATCTCATAGCAACTAACCATGAAAGAGATATCATATAAGGAGAAAAAAATCGTAAACTAGAAAAAAACACTAAACTAAAAAAAAAAACAGACAAAATTGGGCTGTCATATTACAACGGCTGAAATTATCTGGCGTTAACTCCGCTCCTCTGAACATGAACAAAAACTTGTTACACAAGATTCGGAAAGGGTCAACTTACATCATATGAAAAAATTGAATAGATGGCCTCAAAGTCTCTTCAGATTCAACCGAAGGAACCACAGTACCACTCCTAATTTTTTCCAAGTTTAGACATGCTATGGTTTGGGAAAACCATTCAAATGTAGTAGGGAGATTGGAATCTTTCCATTTAAGTAAAGTAGATCTGATGGTTCTTAATGTAACAAATGCAATTAGACAACAAGCTGACGAGGATAAATGACTAGAGTCTATCACCGGTCCTCCAAAAATTGCGGTAATAGGATGTGGTTGTAAATCAATACACAGACCTACTGAGATAATATCTCAAAATACCCCTCCAATATTTTTTTTAGAAGAGGACAAGACCAGAACATATGTGTGAAGGAAGCTACCTCGGAATTACATCTATCACAGACAGGATTTATATGGCAGTAAAAATGTGCTAACTTATCCTTGTACATATGAGCCCGATGAACCACCTTAAATTGCATGAAGGCATGTCTGACACACACTGAAGAGGTATTTTCTAGTTCAAGAATTTTCTCCCATTTCTGTATAGATAAAGGTATCCCAAGTTCTCTTTCCCACTCATTCTTAATTTTATCAGAAGTATCTAAGCGTATTTTCATAATTAAATCATAAATAAATGATATTAAACTCTTCTGATATGGATTTAAACTTATTTTTTTCCGTAACTTCAATTTGATGTGATATCGGAACGGAAGGTAAAATAACATTCAAAGGTTTCTAATCTGTAAATATCTGAAAAAGTGTGATCCAGGCAAATTATATTTATTAGAAAACTGTTCAAAAGCCATAAAAGATCATCCATAAATAAATCACGAATACATGATATTCCCTTTGTTTTCCATAAAAGAAAAGCTTGATCAATTCTAAATGGTTGAAAGAAAAAAATAGATGTCATAGAACTTGACAGTATATATTTATTTGGTCCAAAAAATTGCCAACATTGAAACCATATTCCTATTGTATGCTTAATTAGTGGAATTACCATTTGCTTATTAAATTTAGGGTAAGTGCAAAGGGAAGCACAGCCCGTAAAATAGAAGCCAATGAAAACTCCTGTCGAGACTCACGCTCAAGGTTCATCCAACTCTTGTATCCAAAACATTAAATATCGAATATTAATTGCCCAATAATAAAATCTAGGATCCGGCGAAACTAAGCCGCCTTCCTTTTTTTTTGATTTCTGTAAATATTTCTAATATAGCCTGGGATTTCTATTCTGCCATATATATGCAGAAATTTTAGAATCAATAATATATAAAAAAGTTAGAGATAAAAATTGATACCGCCTGAAATAGGTACTGATATTTAGGTAAAATAATCCTCTTAATAGCATTAATGGAACCAATCAAGGATAAGGATAATGGGGACCATTTAGTAAACAATTGTTTAGCATGATCAATTAAGGGTAAACATTAACTTTAAATAAATCGTTGTGCTTCTTAGTAATTTTAACAACCAAATAAATAAAATAATCAGCAAGCAATCTAAATGGTAACTGTCTATAAATTGAGACTTACATATTTAATGGAGAAAGCAGACTTTTATTAAGATTCAGTTTATAAGCAGAAAAACTACTAAACTGAGCAAGTTGTGTTATTACTGCAGGAATGGATTTCTCTGGATTAGAAATATATAGCGAAAGGTCATCTGCATATAGTGATACTTTACGCGTCCCATTCCCATGAGTAACACCAAATATATTGGGTGAATCACGAATAGCAATTGCCAAGGTCTCCAGGCTAATATCTGATAGTAAGGGTTTCAAAGGACAGCCTTGTCTAGTACCTTGGAAAAGCCTAAAGAAAGGGGATCTCTGATCATTAGTGAAACAGACGCCAAAGGTATACGTTATATCAATTGGATCCAAGATATAAATTTTGGACTAAAATTAAATTTCTCAAGAATTTTAAACAAGTATTCCCATTCAAATGTATCAAACGCCTTCTCGGCATCGAGGGAGAAAACACGTTCTGGAGTCTTAGATAAAGTAGTGTATACAATGTTCATTAACCTCCAAACATTAAAATGTGTATAATGATTTTTAATAAATCCTGTCTGATGCTCGGAGACAATTTGTGGCAATATCTTCACCAATCTAATTGCTAATATTTGAGAAAGGATTTTAGATTCAACATTCACAAAGATATAGGTCTGTCTGATGCACATTCAGTGAGATCTTCACCATTTTTAGGAATTAAATAAATAGATGCTTCATAAAATGTTTCTGGTAACTTACGTACAAATAAAGCATCTATAAAAATTTTACCTAACCAGCGAGAAAGTAAATCGGAAAAAGATTTTAAAAATTCAGCTGTATACTCATCCAGACCAGGTGCTTTAGCAGAATTCATTGAATAAATTGCATTCTTTATTTCCTCTTCAATAATGGGTGTGTCTAATAATAAATGTTCATCAACTGATAATTTCAGAATATTTAATTTCCTTAAAAAATCATGCGTTATGGTAGAATCATCAGGAAATTCTGATTGGTATAAATTGGTATAAAATTCTTGAAAAAAAATTGTTAATTTCATCATGGTCAACCGTCAAAGTGCAATCCTGTTTAAGAACCCTATTAATCTGAAGTTTCGCCAAAGCAGTTTTTAATTGGTTAGCCAATAATTTACCCAATTTATCACCAAATATATAAAATGACTCTTAGTTTTAAGTAACTGATTTTCAATCGGGGATGTTAATAACAAATTATGTTGCATCTGAAGTTCAACTCTCTCTTTATAAAGCTCCAAATTGGGAGTAATAGAATATTTTCTATAAATTTCTTTAATCTTCTCAACCAATGTACGTATTTCATTATTAATTTGTTTTTTTCAATCCAGCAGAGTGTGAAATAATTTACCCTCGGTTATATGTTTTAAAGGCATTGCGTGATATCCCACTGAAAATGTCTCCCGTTGAGGTAGTTGAAAAGAAAAAGGTAATCTGTCCATATAATAACCATATAACAATCACAGCACGGAAACAGGCCATTCCGGCCCTCCTAGTCTGTGCCGAACTCTTAATCTCACCTAGTCCCACCTACCCGCACTCAGCCCATAACCCTCCACTCATTTCCTGTCCATATACATATCCAATTTTACCTTAAATGACACAACTGAACTGCCGTCTACTACTTCTACAGGAAGCTCATTCCACACAGCTATCACTCTCTGAGTAAAGAAATACCCCCTCGTGTTTCCCTTAAACTTTTGCCCCCTAACTCTCAAATCATGTCCTCTCGTTTGAATCTCCCCTACTCTCAATGGAAACAGCCTATTCACGTCAACTCTATCTATCCCTCTCAACATTTTAAATACCTCGATCAAATCCCCCCTCAACCTTCTACGCTCCAATGAATAGAGACCTAACTTGTTCAACCTTTCTCTGTAACTTAAGTGCTGAAACCCAGGTAACATCCTAGTAAATCGTCTCTGCACTCTCTTTAATTTATTGATATCTTTCCTATAATTCGGTGACCAGAATTGTACACAATATTCCAAATTTGGCCTTACCAATGCCTTGTACAATTTTAACATTACATCCCAACTTCTGTACTGAATGCTCCGATTTATAAAGGCCAGCGTTCCAAAAGCCTTCTTCACCACCCTATCTACATGAGACTCCACCTTCAGGGAACTATGCACTGTTATTCCTAGATCTCTCTGTTCCACTGCATTCCTCAATGCCCTACCATTTACCCTGTA
The DNA here is from genome assembly GCF_048418815.1 of Hemitrygon akajei. NCBI lineage: Eukaryota > Metazoa > Chordata > Chondrichthyes > Myliobatiformes > Dasyatidae > Hemitrygon > Hemitrygon akajei. Next base: position 396,116 of record NW_027332084.1, read on the forward strand.
TGTTCTATTTGGATTATTCCTGCCAAAATGTAGAACCTCACACTTCTCAGCATTAAACTCCATCTGCCAACGTTCAGCCCATTCTTCTAACCGGCATAAATCTCCCTGCAAGCTTTGAAAACCCACCTCATTATCCACAACACCTCCTACCTTAGTATCATCAGCATACTTACTAATCCAATTTACCACCCCATCATCCAGATCATTTATGTATATTACAAACAACATTGGGCCCAAAACAGATCCCTGAGGCACCCCGCTAGTCACCGGCCTCCATCCCGATAAACAATTATCCACCACTACTCTCTGGCATCTCCCATCTAGCCACTGTTGAATCCATTTTATTACTCCAGCATTAATACCTAACGACTGAACCTTCTTAACTAACCTTCCATGTGGACCTTTGTCAAAGGCCTTGCTGAAGTCCATATAGACTACATCCACTGCCTTACCCTCGTCAACATTCCTCGTAACTACTTCAAAAAATTCAAAAAGGTTTGTCAAACATGACCTTCCGCGCACAAATCCATGCTGGCTACTCCTAATCTGATCCTGTCCAGCCAGATAGTTATAAATACTATCTCTAAGAATACTTTCCATTAATTTACCCACCACTGATGTCAAACTGACAGGTCTATAATTGCCAGGCTTACTTCTAGAACCCTTTTTAAACAATGGAACCACATGAGCAATACGCCAATCCTCCGGCACAATCCCCGTTTCTAATGACATCTGAAAGATCTCCGTCAGAGCTCCTGCTATCTCTACACAAACCTCCCTCAAGGTCCTGGGGAATATCCGGTCAGGACCCGGAGATTTATCCACTTTTAAATTTCTTAAAAGCGCCAGTACTTCCACCTCTTTAATTGTCATAGGTTCCATAACTTCCTTACTTGTTTCCCACACCTTACACCATTCAATATCCTTCTCCTTAGTGAATACCGAAGAGAAGAAATCGTTCAAAATCTCTCCCATCTCCCTCGGCTCCACACATAGCTGACCACCCTGATTCTCTAAGGGACCAATTTTATCCCTCACTACCCTCTTGCTTTTAATATAACTGTAGAAGCCTTTCGGATTTACTTCCACCTTATTTGCCAAACCAAACTCGTAACTTCTTTTAGCTTTTCTAATCTCTTTCTTAAGTTTCCTTTTACATTCTTTATATTCCTCGAGCAATTCCTTTACTCCATGCTGCCTATATCTATTGTAGACATCCCTCTTTATTCGAACCAAGTTTCTAATATCCCTTGAAAACCATGGCGCTTTCAAACCTTTAACCTTTCCTTTCAACCGAACAGGAACAAAAAGATTCTGTACCCTCATAATTTCACCCTTAAATGACCTCCATTTCTCTATTACATCCTTCCCATAAAACAACTTGACCCAATCCACTCTCTCTAAATCCCTGCGCATCTCCTCAAAGTTAGCCTTTCTCCAATCAAAAATCTCAACTCTAGGTCCAGTCCTGTCCTTCTCCATAATTATATTGAAGCTAATGCTATTGTGATCACTGGACCCGAAGTGCTCCCCAACACATACATCTGTCAGCTGACCTTTAATGAAATTAATAAAATTTAAGCTCTGAAGTAAAATAGAGTTGAACCGCTATTGTTTGGTACCAAAAGTTACATCAGTTAACTTAACTGATAATTTCAAAGGTGCATGATCGGAAATGGCAATTGTATCATATTCATAGGCAGTGACAAATGAAACTAATCGAAAATCAATAAAGATGTAAAGGATTCTAGAGTAATTATGATATACATGAGAAAAAAGAGAACTCTTTTTCATTAGGATGTAAAAACCTCCTAATTTTTAAAATTCCAGAGTCAACTAAGAAGGAATTAATAAAAATAGCAGATTTGTTTGTAAGTACCTGATTAGGCACAGCCTTATCCATCATACGTTTCAGACAACAATTAAAATCTCCACCCATTATTACCATATATTCATTTAAATTGGGAAGAAATGCAAAAAAGTGCTTAAAGAATTCAGGATAGTCAGTATTTAGTGCATAAATATTAACCAAAACTAATTTATTGTCATAAAGTTAACCGGTGTTTATAGAAGTCTATCAAATTGGTCTGAAATTGTATCATAGTGAACAAATGAAATCTAGGAGTCTATAAAAAAAGAAACACCTTTCACCTTAGTCGATGAGTTAGAGTGAAACTGCTGGCCTTACCAAAACCTAAAGAAGAGCTGATTATCCTCCTTACTCACATGAGTCTCCTGCGCAAAAATAATCTGAGCATTCAGTCTATGAAAAACTCTAAAAATCTTCTTCCATTTAATTAGATGATTCAAACCGTTCGTATTACATGAAACAAAATTAATAATGACAAAATCAATTAATAATATCCATTTTCCTTAAATAAACAACGTAGTATGTAAAGGGTTAACCATATTGCATAGGAAACTCACGAATTAGGAAGAGGGAAAAATAGTCTAAAGAGGAAACGGAAGTTACGACAATACAGACATGTTTGTAGTTTCAATTCAGCCCAAAAGAAAAATACTAGACTAAAAATAGCCTTAACACCCCCCCCCCCCCCACACACGCACACACAAAGACCGAAAACCTGGCCAATAGACAGCCAGACAACTATCTAAGAACCTCTGTAACCCCGTCTCCCTTGAGGGCAAATCATCAAATTTAAAAAAAATAAAAAAACAAGCACTCATAGTCAAAATATTATGAGAGGAATGTCAAGCAGATGTTAGAGAAAAACAGCCAATGGCAGACCATTTTAAAAGAAAAGGTCTTAAAAAATGACACAAAATACAATCTTAATAATATTTCTAGAAAAAGGAAATAATCAGCAAATCAAAGTCTTAATGATTTTCAAAAGCAAACAATTAAAAATAAAAAAAAGTAAAACAATGAAGGAAAAAGAAAGAAACTTTAACATGGAAACATCATAAACATCCGAACGTCAAAACACAGTACGACTGTAATCAACCCAAGGGCAAAGTTCCAAAGTGTCCAAATCTATAAGCTGGTTGTTAACTAATAAACCAGATACACACAGACATAAAGGAATGGTAAATTTCATAGACATCCAAGCTTAAATGTTGATCATCAAAACATTAGACATCCGCATTCAAGCTTAGATCTTCGAGAAATTGTTTTGCTTCATCCACGGATTTAAACCATTTGAATGATTTATCGGGCAGAGCAACCCTTAGGTGAAAAGGATGTAACAAAGCTGGACAAAGATTCCTCTGATATAATTCTGACATCACCATTTTAAAATGCAATCTTTCTTGCATAACCTCAGGTCAAAAATCTTCAACAAAATGAAACTTAAGATCCTTCTATAAGCTTCACAATTGTTTCTAAAGTTATCGGTTCTTTCGTCTGTTTCGATTCTTTTGCTCTAGACATTTCAGCAAGTTAAGAATAATTCAAATAGTTAAAAAGAAAAATTCTGTATGTTTAGACCCCTTTAGAATAAGTATAAGAAGATCCTTTAAGGGGTGTTTGTAGGTTAAAAAGACGTAAAAGGTTTGGAGCAAAGCCTAGAAGTGGTTTACTCCATGAGCGCCATCTTGAGACTCCCCGAAACTTAAGATTCTGATGCTCAGTAACTGCTTTCTGACGAGCAATCCGAATGAATTGCTCCTTAGTATTCAGATTGTGACATCGAAGAATTACATGACGCGGTTTTAACCCTTTTGATCGTTTTGGTTCCAGCGCCCGATGTGCGCGGTCGAGCGCAGGAAGAGAAGAAAAAACCTCCGAGCCAAAGACCTCCATTGAGAATTGAGAAAAAAACTGAGTAAGATCCTGGCTCTCAACGTCCTCACTGAGTCTATTATCCGCAAATTCAGTCTGTGGCTTCGACTCTCCAAATCAATAATCTTGACTTTATTCTGCTCCAATGTATGAGTGGTCAAAGTTCATTTCTTTTCCAAAGAATTAAATTTGTGATCTATCTGTTTTTCAGCTTTAATAAGTGCTGAAATTTGTCGCTGCTGTTTTTCGTTCTTCTTTTCAAGTGTTGCCAAACCACCTTCGCTCTCCTTTAACCATACTTCCAAGGTAGTAAACCTTTTAGCAAGTTTTTCATCCAAAAGATTCTAGACAGCCGGTAAAGTAAGTTGAAAATTTTAGGCTGTTCAAAGTCATCTTCTTTCTTTCCATTTCCACTGCCGGTTCCCTTGCCTTCGGCTAATGCCTTTCTTTCTCTGTAAGCCATTTCAGTCGATTAAAATTCAAATTCAAACATATAAACGTGTTATAAACACTTTGATAAAGATATTAAAGGGGTGGTAAGTAAATTTAAAATGAACGGAGCAAAGCCCCAAAGCGACTCCATGTATTGCCTCCAAGAGAGTCTTTTGCCTAATGTAGCCTAACGCACACATTCCCAAAAATGTAGCTACACGTCGTGGCGACACAGACGGCAAGAACTGTGATTGGTCTACTTGGCAGCAGCCAGTTTCCTCCTACACATTTCCTGTTGCTTCGAAGTTGGAAAGTGGAACAAATTGAGGAGAGGGTAAGTGAGGAAGTCAGAAATATATGTACATTTGCACGACCCTTCGTCGGCACACAATAAAGACTTGAAAATGGCATCAAATTTGTGGAAAGAAATTGCCACAAACATCGATTTGGTTGTTGCGGAATGCACAAAGAAATGGAAAAACTTCTCTCTTTTCTGCGCTGCAGTAATTTCAATAAAAGTAACTCTTGTTCAACAGCTATTTGCTCCAACTCCAACAAGATGAACTCAGCAGTCGCCATCGTTCCCAACTCCACATGGGTCAATTCAACACAGTGGAATAGAACCCCAACACCAACTAGCGTTTTGGCAGAGTGACGTAGACACACGAACGCACAAGTAGAAATGTTCACAACCATGTAGATGACATGCATGGTCTACTGCGTATGCTACGCCATAGTGCCTACTCAGAGGTATAATTCAGGCTTGAGCAGGTGAATGGCTTCTCCCCAGAGTGAACTGACCTGTGTGCTTGTAGGTGGGATGACTGAGTGAATCCCTTCCCACAGTCTGAGCAACTGAACAGCCTCTCTCCAGTGTGAACTCGCTGATGTACCTTCAGTTCAGATGAGGAAGTGAATACTTCCCACTGTCTGAGCAGGTAAACAGCTTCTCCCCAGTGTGAACACGCTGGTGTCTCAGTAGGTGAGATGACAGACTGAATCCCTTCCCACATTCGGAGCAGATGAACGACCTCTCTCCAGTGTGAACTCGTTGGTGTACCTTCAATTCGGATGAGCAAGAGAATCCCTTCCCACAGTCTGAGCAGGTGAACGACCTCTCCCCAGTGTGAACTCGCTGGTGTACCTTCAGATGAGATGACCGAGTGAATCGCTTCCCACAGTCTGAGCAGGTGAACGGCCTCTCTCCAGTGTGAACTCGCTGATGTAGCTTCAGTTCAGATGAGCGAGTGAATCCCTTCCCACAGACTAAGCAGGTGAACGGCCTCTCTCCAGTGTGAACTCGCTGATGTACCTTAAGTTTAGATGAACAAGTGAATCCCTTCCCACAGTCCGAGCAGGTGAACGGCCGCTCCCCAGTGTGAACTCTCTGATGTACCTTCAGTTGAGATGACTGAGTGAATCCCTTCCCACAGTCTGAACAGGTGAACGGCCACTCCCCAGTATGCACTGAATGGTGTCTCAGTAGCTGAGATGACAAAGTGAATCCCTCCCCACAGTACGAGCAGATAAATGGCCTCTCGCCCGTGTGAACTGACCTGTGTGCTTGTAGGTGAGATGACTGAGTGAATCTCTTCCCACAGTCCAAGCAGTTGAACGGCCGCTCCCCGGTGTGAACCCGCTGGTGAGCCATTAGGGCCGATGACCGAGTGAATCCCTTCCCACATGCTGAGCAGGTGTATGGCTTCTCCCCAGTGTGAGCTAACTGGTGTCTCAGCAGCTGAGTCGACAAAATGAATCCCTTCCCACAGTATGAACAGGTAAACAGCCTCTCCCCAGTGTGAACTGACCTGTGTGCTCGTAGGTGGGCTGACTGAGTGAATCTCTTCCCACAGTCTGAGCAGGTGAACGGCCTCTCCCCAGTGTGAACTTGCAGATGTACCTTCAGTTTAGATGACTGAGTGAATCCCTTCCCACAGTCTGAGCAGGTGAACGGCCGCTCCCCAGTGTGAACTCTCTGATGTACCTTCAGTTCAGATGACTGAGTGAATCCCTTCCCACAGTCTGAACAGGTGAAAGGCCGCTCTCCAGTGTGTACTCTCTGATGTACCTTCAGTTTTGATGAGCAGCTGAATCCCTTCCCACAGTCCGAGCAGGTGAATGGCCTCTCCCCAGTGTGAACTCGTTGGTGAGCCATTAGGGTGCATGACTTAGTGAATCCCTTCCCACAGTCTGAGCAGGTGAACGGCCGCACCCCAGTGTGAACTCGTTGGTGAGCCATTAGGGTGGATGACTTAGTGAATCCCTTCACACAATCTGAGCAGGTGAAAGGCCTCTGCCCAGTGTGAACTGACTGGTTTGTCCACAGGAGGGAAGAACTACTGAATCCCTTCTCACACAGAGAACAAGTGAATGGCCTTGTCCCAGTGTGAACTTGTTGATGTCCCTTTAGTTGAAATATCCGACTGAGTCCATTCACACCGTCTGAGCAGATGAATGGGAATTGCCTGTTTAAAATGACAGGCGTGCCAGTTGGTCAGATGTTAGAGTGAAACCCTCCCCACAGCCTGAGCAGGAAGGATGATCGAGTGAATCTCTTGCTCCACTTCTTAAATATCTGGACAGAGACAGCAAAACTGGTGTGGTGTGTTTTAGATTCCCGTAGAGAAATTTCTTGTCATTTGTAACCTGTAAAAAGATTAACAAAATGCTTCAGTGGGTGACGGACAACATTTCAGATGAGATCACAGGAGTTGTCAAGCTGTGAACTGGCATCACACAGTTACAGTGAAGCTCAACACATGTTGGAGAGAGAAATCATCATTTAACTGGGCACAGTGCTGGTATCTGGAATGACCATCAAACTCTCTGATGTTCTTCCTATCTCTATAAGAGAGGAGCATTTCTGCCATCTCCAATCTGTGACCTGGTTCAGTTTGGAGAGACATTGGTATTATCCCTGTTCCCACTGAGCTGCATGGGTTCCTGGCCCCACAGTAACTGAAACACTCTCAGTCAAATAGCCGGCAGTGCATTCCACACACCCACCACTCTTTGTGTAAAAAACTTACCCCTGACATCCCCTCGGTATCTATTTCCTTGCACTTAAAACTCTGCTCCCTCGTGTTAGACATTTCAGCCCTGGGAAAACAAACCTCTGGCTATGAACACGATCAATGTCCCTCATCATCTTATACACCTAAAAAAGGCTCCAAACATAAACAAGGAAATTGTACATAGCTTTGGGAAATTGTTAGAAGTATACAAGATTATGAGGGTATAGATAGGGTAAATGCAAGCAGCTTTTTCCACTGAGGTTGGGTGGGATAATAACCAGAGGTCATGGGTAAGTGGGGAATGTGAAAATTTAACGGAAACATTTGGAAAAGGTCTTTACTGAAATGACCGTGAGAGTGTGGAATCAGATGCCAACACAAGTGGTGAATATGAGCTCAGTTTCACCATTTAAAAGAAGTTTGGATGGGAGCCTGGATGGTAGGCATATGGATTTGTATAAAAAGGGAACAAAGGTTATCGGGAACCAAATTCACCACAACCACAAACTGTTCCTGTTGCTACCATCCAGGAAACAGTACCACAGCAAATGGACCAACAGGCTGCGGTACATCATCTTACAGCAGGCCATCAGACTGAATAATTGATTTCTCTGCTTTCTTGATTGTCCTATATACAAACTAATTATTATAAAACAATTTAAATTACACATTGCACATTTAGATGGTAACGTAATGTAAATATTTCTACTCCTCATCTATATGAAGGATGTATATAATAAAGTCAATTCAATTCAATTCACCATCTCCACTATCTGTTCTGTCATTCTGGCTCCCATTCCCCCTGCAACTTACTTTAACCACATCACCCCCTCCCCTGCTCAATACCACTAGCAAGCCTTACCACTAGGCTATTAGTCGCCTCTTGATCTGTTCCCCTAACTAACAAATCCCCTATTAACACTCTGCCAGTGAATTCCCACAACAGCTTCTAAAGTGGTCTTCCTGTTGCTGTGGGGGATATTTCTACTCCTCAAGTTTATGAAGTATGTATCTAATAAAGTCAATTCAATTCACCCTCTCCACTATCTATTCTGTCATTCTGGCTCCCATTCCCCGTACAACTTATTTTAACCACATCACCCCCTCCCCTGTTCACTACCGCTAGCAAGCCTTACCACTAGGATATTCGTCCCCTCTTGTTCTGTTCCTCTAACTAACGAATCCCCTATCAGTCTTTTGACTTTCCTCTGCCAGGTAATCCCCCCAACAGCTTCTAAAGTGGTCCACCTGTTGTTGTTGGGGATGGCCACTAGAGTACTCTGTGATGCCTATTTAACCTCATTCCCCTTCCTGACTCTCACCCAGTTTCCTGTGCCCTGCACCTTGGATGTAATTCACCTCTCTGCATGTGATATCTATCAACACCTCCAACTCCTGGATGATCTGGAATTCATCCATTTCAAGTTCCAGCTCATTCAAGTGCAGGGTTACAAGCTGCAGCTGGATGCACATGTTGTAGGTGAGGGCATCAGGACCACTGGAGGTCACCCCTCCTTCCCTCCAATATTCCCTCTAATTTGTAATAATCAGTCTGCAGATACTGTGCATTTTTTACTCAGTGACAAGATGTGCACAGTGAATTTTATATAGAGATGTATTCATTTTCACAGCTGGCAAATCACTGTCAATAGGAACTTTGATCTCCTCTGGGTTTGATCCAGTTCATCTGCACTCTCACACAACCTAAGTAGCAGGCCTGGAACGGGTAATGAAGGGTTTTCTCACCAAAGCTCTTGCATATTGTCCATATGTGGTTTGCTTGCTAGGTTACACTTTAAAAAGTCAGATTTCCAAATATGACTCCACTTCTTCCCACTTGCAAATTCTCCAGCAACCTTTGCATCACCACAATGCACACAGGCATCACTAGTTTCTGTATTCTACATAAATATTCCCCCTGAAGCCTCCCCCAATGACTAACGGTGGTGAACTTAGTGATGGTAATGCCAATGAATATGAAGGGAAGGGCAGTAGTCTGTCTCATTGGAGTCTGGCACATTTGTGATGTGAAAGCTACTTGTTGCCCAGGGCAAAGGTGTTTGATATCATTACGTACCCAGAGAGAATGGGACAAAACATGTTCTCACCGGTAGAAAAGTCCAGAGCAAGAGGAGGTAGAGGAAGCAACACACACAAAATACTGGAGGAACTCAGCAGGCCAGGCAGTATCTGTGGAAAAGAGTACTAATGCTGAGTTCCTCCGGCATTTTGTGTGTGTTGCTTGGAATTCCAGCATCAGCAGATTTTCTCTTATTAGTGATTGGAGGTAGAACAAAGGCGATTTTCTCAACTGGTGATGTAAAAGATTTTGTTCCCTTTCTCCGAGTTCCTAATCCTTCAACTTATATAGCTGGAGCTCAGCTCTGTCTGAGAGATCCATCCGTTCCGAATAGCCGGAAGCTCCCCGGAGCCCGCTTACGGATCGTGGGGCTGAGAGTGAGGGACGAGAGCAGGACTATCCCGGGATTGCGGACTACGGTGTCCGGATTTCACAGGAATTGTCCTGAAGTCGGTGTTTAAGATAAAAATACAGAGAAACGTTCTTCCTGCTCCCGATATTTACAAGGCCTTCAGTGTACTGCGCGCATGCGTGATACTCGGAGATGTCATCAGCGTTGACGCCTGCGCATTTTATCGGTGCTTCAGCGCCGGAGAATTTTTTAACGCAGCGCCTTATGGGTAATCACGGTGCCATTAAACATTCCTGCAACCACCGGTTCAATGTCGAAACCTCATTTTTTTTTTCGTGTATATAGAAAAATCAGCAGCTGTTTTAACGCAGAAAGCGCCTCCCATAAACAATATACTCAATATCAAAGTGTATCTAATGCCAAAGTAAAATGCAGGTGTAAAACACAGGAGATTCTGTAGTTGCTGGAAATACAGGGACGCACACATACAACATGCTGTAGGAACTCTGCAGTTCAGGCAGCAACTAAGCATGCGGAGCGGGCTCGGTCTAAACTTTGTCTATTCCTTTCCACATTTACTGCCGGATCGGTTGATTTCCAGCAGTATTTTGCAGAAATTAACCACTTTTTTTCTCGGTCAACTAGTTTCCAAATGTTTCTGATCTTTCTTTTGTAGCAATATCCTGCTGGTCTGATTCCTCCTCCGCGTAAACTCTAGACCGCATCTCTCTCTGGAGCCCCAAAGCCTGACTCAATCTGGCAACTCTTTGGTTTCTGATTCTGCACCAACGAAGATTCACTCGCTAGTCTGCTGTCAGACTTTAGAGGTGCATTGTGTTATAAGACCGCAGTTTTGCTTACTGTAAGTGCCGCTTTAAGTGCCTGAGTGAGGCGCGACAGTGACGTCAGACACAAACAGTGGCAGCCTGTTTGAGAGAGAGAGAGAGAGAGAGAGAGAGAGAGAGAGAGAGAGAGAGAGAGAGAGAGAGAGAGAGAGAGAGAGAGAGAGAGAGAGAGAGATCAGCTGCGGCAGAGACAGAGAGACAGAGGGGAGAGGAGAGAGGGAGAAGAGGGAGGGGAGGGAGAGAAATAGAGGGAGAGGAAGAGAGAAAGAGTGAGAGAGACTTCAGCTTGTCACTGCGATGCCCAAAAGTTTGGGTCGATCATCAGCACGCAGTGCACAACGGATGTGTGACTGTCACTTCGTATAATTCATTCATGCAGATGTATAAGATAATGAGAGGCGTTGGTCTTGTGGATAGCCAGAGGCTTTTTTCCCAGGGCTGAAACAGGTAACACGAGGGGAAATAGGTTTAAGCTGCTTGGAAGTAGGTACAGAGGAGATGTCATTGCTAAGTTTTTTTTTAAGCAAAGAGTGGTGTGTGTGTGGAATGCACTGCTAGCGACGGTGGTAGAGGCGGATACAAAAGTGTCTTTTAAGAGACTCTTAGATAGGTACATGGAGCTTAGGAAAATAGGTGGCTATGCGATAGGGTAATTCTAAGCAGTTTCTAGAGTAAGTTACATGGTCAGCACAACATTGTGGGCCAAAGGGTCTGTAATGTGTTGAAGATTTCTATGATTCTATGAAATTCAAGAGAAATCTCCTATCATCTGGAGTGGTGACTAGTCGCAACCTGTCATCTCAGGGAGGGTGAGAGGGGAACGGCAGGGTTAGATTTTCATATACTGATATGGAACAGAAACATTGGCAGGAACCAGATGGGCCGAGTGGCCTTTCTATTTGACATTGTGAGTGTGGTAGAGACAGTAAGTACCTGAGACACGGGATTTGATAGAGAACTGTTTTACGTTTCACAGATCCACAATATTAAACACCAGTCTAGTTTAAGGCTAACATCAGCAGAACAGACTCTTCCAATGCTCAGTGACCAGGGTTCAGTCCTGGGTGCGATGAGCAGCCGCAAGAACTGCAGAATCTGACAGTTACAGTCCCTCATGATGAACCTGCAGCTGCCTTCAGTCACCGTGATGGTTAAACATTTAACACGGAGCTGATTTGAACTTCCTCCCTGATGTGAAGTTGCTGGTGTTGCAGCAGCTGGGATGATTGAGTAAAACTCTTTGCTCACTCCGGACAGAAATGTGGCCTCTATTTATTGTGAACTCACCGGAGCATCACAAGATGGGTTAACTGAATGAGTCTCTTCTCACACACGGAGCAGGTGAACGGCCGCTCCCCAGTGCGAAGCTGTTGGTGTATCTGCTATGGTCGACTGAATCCCTTCCAAAATGAGAGGCAGTGATTGACATTTCACTGCTGTTAACGTCATGGCGATGTATCCAATCAGATCACCGATATGGACTTTTCTACATTGTTAAAAGCTTACAAAGCACGTCAGTGGGTAAAGGACAACATTTCAGACTGGAAGGAGGTAGTGTTTGGAGTACCCCAGAGATCAGTCCCTGACCACAGTTGTTCACAGTTTAATGTCCTGGCGGAGGCAGCGAGATGTGAGATGTCCCAGTCTTCTGGTGACGCAGAAAGAGTGGAGTTGGGGGAGGGGAGGCTATTCATATGAAATTTCGTAGCTTTGCAATCAGTACAGAGTGCACTGTGGAGCTGCAGTGGCGGGTTCCATTGCTGGGATCAGTGCACAGTCACTGTGGGCAGTGAGGATTTTGTGAATAAAGCGCCATTCTCCAACTTAGAATCTCAGGCCGCGGGCAAGCCTATCGTTTGTATATTTAAGTTGTATTTATGGCATTGTGATAACCAGATACTGCAGCCCTCCACGACCTCTCTATCCAGTCCTTTCAATATTCGACTTCATTCGTAAATTTGGCCACAGGACCATCAATATTTGTCATCCGATGCATTGACACAGAACGTAAAAAGAAATGTTGCCAACACAGAGCCCCGTGGACCTCTGAGGTGGTAACCTCAGGATTGCTGCCTGCGCTACGTGCTAGCGATGAAAGAATAGCATGATCAGGGGTATTAATGTGTGGCTGAGAGACTTGTGTAAGGGGCAGGGCTTCAGATTCCTGGATCACTGGGAACTCTTCCCGGGGAGGTATGACCGGTACAAAAAGGATGGGTTGCACCTGAACCCGTGAGGGGTTCAATATCCTAGCAGGCAGATGTAATAGACTGTTAGTGAGAGTTTAACTGAATTTGGCAGGGGAATGGGAACCGGAGTAATTGGGCTGATGAAGGGGAAAACAGAAATAAATCAAAGATAGCGTGCAACGGACATTATAGAAAGAACAGACAGGAGATAAAGTTTTATCAAAGCTAGTGGCATGAGTTACAGGGCAATAGAGTCATGGGGCAATTAAAACAGAAAGTAACAAATGCTGGACTGAGATTATTGTATTTGAATGCACGCAGCATAAGGAATAAAATGGACTATCTTTCAATTCAGCTACAGATTGGCAAAAGTGACGCTGTGAACATCTGTGAAACTTGGCTAAAGAATGGCTGCCATTGGGAGCTGAACTTCCAAGGATTTAAGGTGTATCAGTAAGATAGGTGAGTGGGCACAGGAAGTGGTGTGGCCCTGTGTACAAGAAATAATATTAAATCATTGGAAAGGGATGACATAGGATTGGAAGGTGTAGAGTCTCTACAGGCTGAATTAAGAAATTTACGATGCGTGTGAATGCTTTGGACTACGGCATAAATGGATTTGTGGCTAAATTTGCCAATGATATCAAGATAGGTGGAGGAGCGGGTAGTGTTGAGGAAACAGAGAGCCTGCAGAGAGACTTAGATAGTTTAGGGGAATGGGCAAAGAAGTGGCAAATTGGTGGAAGGAGTAAACGGACAGTCTATTGTTTAGATGGGGAGAGAATTCAAAATGCAGGGATGCAAAAGGACTTGGGAGTCCTTGTGCGGGATGCCCTAAAGGTTACGTTCCACGATGAATCTGTGGTGAAGAAGGCAAATGCAATGTTGGCTTTCAGTTCTAGAGGTATAGAATATAAGAGCAGGGATGCGATGGTGAGGCTCTATAAGGCACTCGTGAGATCACACAGAATATTGTGTGCAGTTTTGTGATCCTTATTTTAGAAATGATATACTGACATTAGAGAGGGTTCAGAGAAGATTCACGAGAATGATTCCAGCAATGAAAGGTTTGCCATGTGAGGAACGTCTGGCCGCTCTTGTGCTGTATTCCCTGGAGTTCAGGAGAATAAGGGGGATCTCATAGAAACATTCTGTATACTAAAAGGCCTGAACCGATTGTATATGGCAAAGTTAATCTCCCATGGTAGGGGATACTGGGACAGGAAGGCCTGACTTCAGAATTGAAGGACTGTAGTGGTATGCTACACGCAGCGTTAAAATAACGACACGGAGTCGGTAAACTGCAATTAAAGAAGATTTTATTCGAACTTCACAGCCTTGCTTTAAAGCTTCCCTCATCCCGCCCTCCCCGGGCGTGGATGCTGTAAGGGGCACGTACTCACAAACCCCCGCAGGCTTTTCACTTTGTTGCGGACCTGGCCTTTGTGCCGGCGCGCTGGCTATTTGTGAGCCGGTTCGAGTGCGCTAGGAAGTGGGTCGCCACAGGACGTTCATTTAGAACAGAGATGCGGAAAAATTACTTTAGTCAGTGGGTGGTAAATCTGTGGAATTTGTTGTCATGAGCGGCTGTGGAGGCCAAGTCATTGGGTGTATTTAAGACTGAGATAGATAGGTTCTTGATTAGCCAGGGCATCAAAGGGTACGGGGTGAAGGCAGGGGAGTGGGGATGACTGGAAGAATTGGATCAGCCCATGATTGAACGGCGGAGTAGACTCGATGGGCCGAATAGCCAACTGCTCCAATATTTTGTGGTCTTATAGCCTATTCCACTGTTTCGACCTGACAAAGTGCAGCCAATATTTCTGGGTATATGGCCCATTCATATGGGAATTTAGGCTTTTCTCTTTTTCTGAGCTCCTCATCAACGTGTACACTTTAGTTAAGCTTTGCTCCAGAATTTCCACACAATTAAAAGAGTATATTACAGTTTTTATTTTTATCTTTGCACTACTTACATAATTTAACGATTTAATGTGTTTATTTTTAGTAATTCATAATTGTTAAAATTGACTGTTATGAATTAGGTTCTACTGCTACCACAAAGACAAAGAATTTCATGACATATGCTGGTGCTATTAAACCTGATTCAGATATTAATATGGAGACCCACCACCGGTTACCTATTCCCAGTTACCGCGGATCGTAATGCGAGATTGAAGCCTTTGCTATTTATTTGCATTCCTCAGAAATGACAACAGTTCAGTTAAGATTCCTTCTGATGTTCCAAAGCAGATGCTCAGTCTGTCTAATATTTCCACACAATTAGAATGGGCAATTTGTTTATTCTCATCATGTACTGAGCTACAGTGAAAATCTTGCCTGACATACCATCCACACAGATCGATACATTGCAACAGTACATTGAGCTGATATACGACAAAACAATAACTGTAACAAAGCATTATGGCTGCAGAGAAAATGCAGTGCAGATAGACATATGGTGCAGGGTCACATCAAGTTACATTGTGAGGCCGAGTCCATTTTATCATTCATTTGGCTTATAACCACAGACAGGAAGCCGTCCTTTAGCCGGGTGTTACGCGCTTTAAGGCTTTTGTATCTCTTCCCCGATGGGGGAGCGGGTTTGCAGCAAGAATGTCCAGGTTGTGAGGATCTTTGAGTACATGGCCTGCTTTTCCGAGGCAGTGGAAGTGTAGGGAGAGTCCATGAAGGGGAGGCTTGTTTCTCTGATGTTCTCTGCTCTCCAAAGTTCTCTGCAGTTCCTTGCAGACATGGGCAGAGCAGTAGGCATACGAAGGCGTGAAGTATCGACAAGGATAAGTTCCTTGGCCTTCACCCTGCCCTGTGTAGCTGGAATCTGGACTTCCTGTCAGATCGCCGGCAGGTGTTAAGTGTGGGCTCCCTCACCTCTCTCTCTCTGACCCTCAGCACATATACCCTACAGGGTCTTCTCCTTAGACCCCTTCTTTACTCTCTGTGCACCCATGACTGTGTTGCCAGCCACAGCTCCAAGCAGCTAATCAGATTTGCTGACGATAGTACACTGATTGGCCTAAGCTCAGATAACAATAAGGCAACCTACAGGGAAGAAGTCATTCACACTGGTGTCAATAAAACAAACTCTCCCGTAATGTAGCAAAAGCAAAGGAGCTGGTTGTGGACTGAAGGAGGAACGGACAGAGGGAAGCCCCAGTTGATATCAATGGATCTGGACTTGAGAGGGTGTATAGATTTAAGTTCCTTCACACATCACCGAGGATCTCACGTGGTCTGTACATACCGGCTGCGTGGTGAAAAAGGCACAGCAGAGCCTATTTCACCTCAGGCCACTGGGGACCAGAGTCACCCCAACCAGACACTATTCCAGTTACTACCATCCAGCAAACGGTACCGCTGCATAAAAGCCAGGGCCAACAGGCTCCGGGACAGCCTCATCCACCAGGCCATCGGACTGATTAATTCATGCTGACAAAATAGTATTTGCATGTTATATTTTTGTACATACTATTTATTATAATTTATGATATTGCACATTGCATATTCAGACGGAAACGTAAAGATTTTTACTCAGGTATATGAAGGATGTAAGTAATAAAGTCAACTCAATTCCCTGCCCATCTGGGATAATCACTGTCCAACCTGTATCCCATCACCTCAATGATATATATCAACCATCTTATTCAACCTCTGTCCAGTCTGTAACCCACCACCTCAACGATATATATCAACCATCTAGTTCAAACTCTGTCCAGCTTGATTCCCACCACCTGAATGATATATATCAAACGTCTTGTTCCACCTCTGTCCAGTCTGTATCCCATCACTTCACTGATGGGATACAATATCAACCATATCAACGATCTTGTTCAACTCCTGTCCAGTCTGTATCCCACCACCTCAGTGATATATATCAACCATCTTGTTCAGTCTCTGTCCAGCCTGTATCCCACCACCTCACTGATATATATCAACCATCTTGTTCAGCCTCTTTCCAGCCTGTATCCCATCATCTCAATGATATATATCAAATATCTTGATCATCCACTGTCCAGCCTGTGTCCCACCACCTCAATGATATATATCAACCATCTTGTTCAACCTCTGTCCAGCCTTTATCCCACCACCTCAATGATATATATCAACCACCTTGTCGATACTCTGTCCAGTTGTATCCCACCAATTTATACATCAACAATTTATTTTCTACCGTTGTCTTCATTGTGACGTATTTTGCCTTACTGAGTTATTTCTGAAATCAGTGTTTGTTACCTGGGTCTACCAGAGGATTTATTAAATGAGGCACCAGGTAGTGTAAAGACATCATTACGATTTTAGCTTCAACGTTACCAAGCGTCCGCCGTGTTAATCTTTATCGGGAGGGGGTTTGGAAGCAGAAATAACGGATTGATAGTGGGATGGGGAGGATGTTGCGTGTATTAACTGCTCATCCCTGTATTGGATTGAAGAGAAAACTAATGAATATTGGCATTATATTTGTGCAACTTTGTTCAGGCCATCACAAGTATCTTGTAATCTGTTAATAGTTGTGCATCATATAAAGTGGAAAATGAAAATGCTATATCCGTTCAGCAGATCGGGCAGCATCTTGGACAGTACCAGTTCCGACACTGGATCTTCCACAGTTTCTTCTTTCCACAGATCCAATCTGATGTACCGAGTTTCCAGCACTTTAATTTCAATTTGATATTAAACTCGTTTTATTCCTGTTAGCCTACAGGAAATGCGATGGTCAATAGTGCTGAGCAAGATCTCTTTTAACAATAGGATAATGATAAATTGTGTTCAGTTTAGCTGGTGGAGACAATGTGAAATGTGAAACATGCCTGCTGGTGCCCCGCACCCAGGTTTTCCAGCCCAACATCTGACTCAGTCAGAAGATCATCAGGTTCCCGTTCTGCCACAGATTGATGTCGGAGTGTTGGTGTTTGAGCTCCGAATGGCCGAGGCACTTCAGAATATTACTGGCAACAAGGAGTCCTGGGCGAGTTGCTGTTTGGGTTGTAATCCTGGGAAACACTGGGCAGATAGACCTGTCAGTATTTGGGATTTGGCCCAGGACAGTACTTCCAAAGATGGGAGTTGAATGTTCCTCCTTTCACAATGAATCAACATTTTTGGGGTGCTGGGCATTGGTTTTGGGGAAATCCCTGATTGAACCACGCACTGTGAGATGTGGGGATGATGTACGAGGATTACAGGTTCGCTGAGTGGCAGATTCAGCTGTGTGACTCTGTGTGGTTGGATCCTGGAATATCGCAGTGTTAGATCCAAGTACAATAGACTCGGGGATAAACTGTCTAGGGTTATGATGTGTGAACGAGTAATTCTGGTCTGGGTTCAGATATTTGTTTCTGGAGTTCCGTTGGAAGCAATAACTGCGATACTGAGGAGTGGATGAGTTCCCATTCCATCCCTCACAGAGAGAGGCTGTGAGTAAATGGGCTGTACCGTGTTTGCAACAGAAACAGACCCGTGAGTTTGGTGTTCAAACTGTGGTTGGAAATCGCCCCTCACTGCCACCTGCCTGTCACTCGGTGGAAAACAGGCAGAATCTGAAGATGCTGGAAATCTTCACTGAAACGGGAAATAGTTGACACCACTCTGAGGAACGGCTGTGAATCCATATCGCTAACTTTGTTCCTCAGGAAATGGACCTGTGCACAGGCGCTTGTTTAGTGATACTTAGTGAAACAGTAAAGAAACCACAGTTTTCCCCTGTGAATTATCCTGGTACCACTTTCCCTGTTGTTCATGGAAATGTGTTCAGTACAACTGTTGCTCACAGTTGATCTGAGGAATGAGAGGGTTTATGTCGGACAAGCATTTGATGACTCTGGGCCTGTACTCTGTGGATTTCAGAAGTATAGAGGAGGACGGGATCTTAATTAAGCCCACAGAATGCTGAACAGCTTTGTGACAGTGGACATGGAGAGGATATTTGCATCAGAAGGAGAGCCTGTTATTTGAGAGGACAGCTGCAAAATAAAGAAGTTTCCCTTTAAATCTGAGATAAGAGAAATTTCCTCAGCCAAAGAGTGGTCGACATGTGGAGTTTGTTGCAACAGATTGTGGTTGAGGCTGTCATTTGGTATATTTATGGCAATATATTATTGATCACTAGAGTAGAAATCATGTTTTATTAGCCGGAACTACTATACAATTAAATCAATACAACACGAGGCATGGTTAAAAGCAGCCTTTACAATTTAGAATCAGCATTTCAAAATGGCTGCCGTGTTAACCTTTGTCACAATGTAACTCATAGGGCGTGATGTTGAGTTTGTTATTTCCTTTTTCAGTTACTTTTGTTGAGCCACTTCCTCAGTTTCCATGGTAGCAAACCACTAGCAGTGCAAGAAATGTTACATAATTTCCTCGCTCTGTGTTCACTTCCACGCAGCGTAGAGACAGTAACCTCGGGAGCAAATGCAACAGAATGATAGAGAGAGTAAAGGGTGCTGTGAGCATTGGCTATATGGAATGAACTGAGAATATAGAAATATAGAAAATCTGCAGCATAATACATAGGCCCTTCGGCCAACTGTGTTGTGCGAAACATGTACTTACTTCAGAAATTTCTTAGGGATACCCATAGCCCCCTGCTTTTCTAAGATCCATGTACATATCCAAGATGCTCTTAAAATACCCTACTCTATCCGTCTCCACCACCGTCGGCGGCAGTCCTGTCCACGTACACACCACTGTCTGGGTAAAAGAGAAGACATACCCCTGACATCGCCTGGGTACCTAATTCCAAGGATCTTAAAACTGTGCCCTCTCGTATTAGCGATTTCAGCTCCGGGAAAAAGCGTCTGACTATCCACACGATCAATGTTCATATCATCTTATACACGTCTATCAGATCACCTCTCATCCTCCATCGCTCCAAGGAGAAAAGGCCAAGTTAACTCAACTTTTTCCTCAGAAGGCATGCTCCCAAATCCAGGAAACATCCTTGTGAATCTCTTCTGCACACTTTCTATAGTTCCTACATCCTTCGGGTAGTGAGGTAACCAGAACTGAGCACAGTACTCCAAGTTGTGTCTGACCAGGGTCGTATATAGCTGCAACACTAGCACTCAGCTCTTGAACTCAGTCCCTCTGTTGATGAAGGCCAATTCACCGTATGCTTTCTGAACCACACAGTTAACCTACGCAGTAGTTTTGAGTGTCCTATGTACTCGGACCCCAAGATCACTTAGATCCTCCACACTGCCAAGAGTCTGACAACTAATACTATATGCTACCATCATAGATGAACTAGCAAAATGAACCACCGCACACTTTTCTGGATTGAATTCCATCTGCCACTTCTCAGCCCAGTTTTACATCTGATCGATGTCCCGCTGTAACCTCGACAGCCCTCTACACTATCCACGATACCCCCAACCTAAGTGTCATCAGCAAATTTACTAACCATCCCTCCACTTCCTCATCCAGGTCATCTCTAAAAATTGCTAAGGGAAGGGTGCCAGATCCCTGAGGCACAGTACTGGTCAGCGACCTCAATGCAGACTACAACAACTCTTTGCCTTCTGTGGACAAGCTAGTTCTGGATCCACAAAGCAAGATCTCCTTGGATCCGCTGCGTCTTTACTTTCTCAATAAGCCTTGCATGGGGTACCTTATCAAACGCCTTGTTGAAATCCATATACAGTGCATGTACTGCTCTAGCTTCATCAAAGTATTCAGTCACATCATTAAAAACCAATGAGGCTCGTAAGGCACGACCCGCCTTTGACATACCCATGCCGATTATTCCTAATCATATTATGCCTCTCCAAATGTTCAGAAATCCTGCCTCTCAGGATCTTCTACACAAATTTACCAACACTGATGTAAATTTCATTGGTGTATAATTTCCTGAGCTATCTCTACTCCCTTTCTTGAATAAGGGAACAACATCCGCAACCTTCAGATCAGTTAATATCTGGGCATTAAAAATCAACAAAAACAGTTGTTACAGCTGGAAACATTCAGCAGATCGGCAGGATCTCGGACAGTCCCAGTTCTGAAACTGGGTCTTCCACCATTTCTCCTTCACGGATGTACCCTGATGTACTGAGTTCCCAGCATTTTCTATTTTATAATTTTACAATGTGTTTCGGCTACCCTGAGGTTACCTTGCATGTTCTCCAGGCTTACATGTTAAAAATCCCCAACTATTATCATAACATTGCCCTTCCTACAGGCGTTTTCTATTTCCTGCTCTAATTTCTAATCCACATTCCGGCTGTTGTTTCGAGGCCTTTATAAAAATGCCATTAGGGTCCTTTTATTCTTGCCATTTCTTAACTCAACCCATAAAGACTCTACACCTTCCGATACTATGTCATACCTTTCACATGATTTAATACTAACCATATAACCATATAACAATCACAGCACGGAAACAGGGCATCTCGGCCCTCCTAGTCCGTGCCGAACTCTTAATCTCACCTAGTCCCACCTACCCGCACTCAGCCCATAACCCTCCACTCCTTTCCTGTCCATATACCTATCCAATTTTACCTTAAATGACACAACTGAACTGGCCTCTACTACTTCTACAGGAAGCTCATTCCACACAGCTATCACTCTCTGAGTAAAGAAATAGCCCCTCGTGTTTCCCTTAAACTTTTGCCCCCTAACTCTCAAATCATGTCCTCTCGTTTGAATCTCCCCTACTCTCAATGGAAACAGCCTATTCACGTCAACTCTATCTATCCCTCTCAAAATTTTAAATACCTCGATCAAATCCCCCCTCAACCTTCTAAGCTCCAATGAATGGAGACCTAACTTGTTCAACCTTTCTCTGTAACTTAAGTGCTGAAACCCAGGTAACATCCTAGTAAATCGTCTCTGCACTCTCTCTAATTTATTGATATCTTTCCTATAATTCGGTGACCAGAACTGTACACAATATTCCAAATTTGGCCTTACCAATGCCTTGTACAATTTTAACATTACATCCCAACTTCTGTACTCAATAATCTGATTTATAAAGGCCAGCGTTCCAAAAGCCTTCTTCACCACCCTATCTACATGAGACTCCACCTTCAGGGAACTATGCACTGTTTTTCCTAGATCTCTCTGTTCCACTGCATTCCTCAATGCCCTACCATTTACCCTGTATGTTCTATTTGGATTAATCCTGCCAAAATGTAGAACCTCACACTTCTCAGCATTAAACTCCATCTGCCAACGTTCAGCCCATTCTTCTAACCGGCATAAATCTCCCTGCAAGCTTTGAAAACCCACCTCATTATCCACAACACCTCCTACCTTAGTATCATCGGCATACTTACTAATCCAATTTACCACCCCATCATCCAGATCATTTATGTATATTGCAAACAACATTGGGCCCAAAACAGATCCCTGCGGCACCCTGCTAGTCACCGGCCTCCATCCCGATAAACAATTATCCACCACTACTCTCTGGCACCTCCCATCTAGCCACTGTTGAATCCATTTTATTACTCCAGCATTAATACCTAACGACTGAACCTTCTTAACTAACCTTCCATGTGGAACTTTGTCAAAGGCCTTGCTGAAGTCCATATAGACTACATCCACTGCCTTACCCTCGTCAACATTCCTCGTAACTTCTTCAAAAAATTCAATAAGGTTTGTCAAACCTTATTTCTTAAATATTATTTTTATATACAGGCCACACCATCCCTTCTACTGACTAACATATCTTTCCGACACACCATATATCCTTGGAGGGATTGCCTACTGAATCTCTGTGGTTGGATGTTAGGAACAGGAAGTGGTCAATATCTATACTGTGTGTGTTTTTGTGGACAACTTAATAGTAACAGGGATATCGAGGAGCAGACAGGGAGACAGATTCTGGAAAGGTGTAATAATAACAGGGTCGTCGTCGTGGGAGATTTTAATTTCCCAAGTATTGATTGGCAACTCCCTAGAGCAAGGGGATTATATGGGGTGGAGTTTGTTAGATGTGTTCAGGAAGGTTTCTTGTCATAATATGTAGATAGGCCGACAAGAGGAGAGACTGTACTTGATCTGTTATATAGAAATGAACCTGGTCTGGTGTCAGAACTCTCAGTGTGAGAGCATTTTGGAAATAGTGATCACAATTCTATCTCCTTTACCATAGTATTGGAGAGGGATAGAAGAGACAGGTTAGGACAGCATTTATTTGGAGTAAGGGGAAAAATGTGTCTACCAGGTGGAAACATGGAAGCGTAAATTGGGAGCAGGCGTACTCAGGGAAATGTACGGAAGAAATGTGGCAAATATTGAGGGGATATCTGCATGGGATTCTGCGTAAGTACGTTCCAATGAGACAGGGAAAGAATGGTAGGGTACAGGAACCGTGGTGGACAAATTCTGTTGAGAAACTAGTCAAGAAGAAAAGAAAAGCGGACGAAAGGTTCAAAAACTTGGTAAAGATGGAGATCCAGAAAATTATAAGGCTAGCAGGCAAGAGCTGAAGAATGAAATTAGGAGAGCCAAAAGGGGCCATGAAAAGGCATTCAGGGCAGGATTAAGGCATTAATAAAGTATGTGAAGAGCAAAACCATAAGACATGAGAGAATAGGAACAATCATGTATGACAGTGGAAAAAAATGAGTCTGGAACCGAAGGAGATAGCAGAGGTACTTAATGAATACTTTCCTTCAGTATTCACTGCAGAAAAGGATCTTGGCGATTGTAAGGATGACTTGCAGCTGACTGAAAAGCTTGAGCATATAGCTATTAAGAAAGAGGATGTGCTGGAGCTTTTGGAAAACATCAAGTTAGATAAGTAACCGGGACCGGACGAGATGTACCAAGGCTATTGTGGGAGGCGAGGAAGGAGATTGCTGGGACTCAGGCGATTATCTTTGCATTATCAGTGCGGACGGGAGAGGTTCCCTGGAATGGGAGGGTTGCGGATGTCGTTCCCTTATTCAAGAAAGGGAGTAGAGATAGCTCAGGAAAGTATAAACCAGTGAAATTTACCTCATTGGTTGGTAAGTTGATGGAAGACATCCTGAGGGGCAGAATTTATGAACAATTGGAGGAGCATAACATGATTCGGAATAGTCAACAGTGCTTTCTCAAAGGCTACCTGCATAATTGAATTGTTTGACGATATGTCTAAACGCATTGATGAAGGTAGAGCAATAGGTTTAGTGTGTATGGATTTCAACAAGGCACTTAATAAGGTAACCCATGCAAGGCTTATTGAGAAAGTAAGAAGGCATGAGATCCAAGGGGATATTGCTTTGTAGATCCAAAAATTGGCTTGCCTACAGAAGGCAAAATGTGGTTGTAGGCGGGACATATTCTGCATCGAGGTCGGTGACCAGTGGTGTGTCTCAAGGATCTGTTTTGGGACCCTTTCTCTTCGTGATTTTTATAAACGACCTGGATGAGGAAGTGGAGGGATGAGTCAGTAAATTTGCTGATGGGCCAGTAAATTGCTGTGTATAATCTGTTGGGGTTTTGTGGATATTGTGGAGGGATGTCGGACGTTACAGCGGCACATCGATAGGATGCAAATCTGCGCTGAGAGGTGCCAAATACAGTTCAACCCAAATACGTGTGAGGTGGTTCATTTTGGTAGGACAAATATGATGGCAGAATACCGAATTAATGTTAAGACCCTTGACAGTGTGGAGGATCAGAGTGATCTCGGTGTCCGAGTCCATAGGACACCTAAAGCTGCTACACATCTGTTCAGAGCTTGACTCTGTGGTTGAGCAGACATTTGGTGCATTGGCCTTCAACAACCGTGGGTTTGAATTTCGGAGCCGAGAGGTAACGTTGCAGCTGTATAGGACACTGGTCAAACCCCACTTGGAGTACTGTGCTCATTTCTGTTCACCTCACTGCAGGAAGGACGTGGAGATCATAGAAAGGGTGCAGGGGAGACTTACAAGGATGTTGTTTGGATTGGGGAGCATGCCTAATGGGAATTTATTGGGTGAACTCGGCCTTTTCTCCTTGGAGCACCGGAGGATGAGAGGTGACCTGATAGAGGTGTATGTGATGATGAGAGGCATTGATCGCGTGGATATTCAGAAGCTTTTTTGCCAGGGCTGAAATGGCTAACTGTCACGGTCCGGTCAGTGAAGATCACATTCCGCTTCACAGTCCGGTCCCTGGATTCCGTATTCCGGCTATTCTTTTTCTCCCTTGTTCCGTAGGGCGCCTTTCGGGCTGGCAGCATAAATTGCTGTGTGGTCCAGTGATTCCTTGCTGGACCGTCCTCGTCAGTAACCGCGTCAGAATTCCTGTCAAGTTAACCCGCCGGAGTGAGACAGGAGCCGCTGTCTGTGGTAACTGGGCGGCGTCAGCGGCTTGTAGTTACTTGGATCATCTTTTTGTTTTAAGTTAAAGAAAAGTCTATCTTTGTGTGGTTTTGTCTTTCCGTGTTCTCTCCTCCGCTGGGTAGGTCCGGCCGTTTTCCACTACCCTGAGTGTTGCGTATCCTGTGTCTAATAAGAGTCTCTGCTCTATGTCCTGTGTCCAAGGAGGAGCCCCGGATCAGTGTTCCGTGCCCTGTGTCTAAGAGGATTCCCGCTCTATGTCCAAGGCGAAGCATCGGCTCAGTGTTCTGCGCCCTGTGTCTCAGTCACGTCTAAGCCTAGTCCAAGTCAAAAGTCAAGGTCCAAGTCCAAGTCGAGAATCAAGTTCCAAGCCGCAGTCGAGAGTCAAGTTCCAAGTCGAAGACGAGAGTCAAGTTCCAAGTCCAATTGGACAGCCAAGTCCGAGTCTAGTCCGAGTCAAGTCCAAGCCAAGACCGAGTCAAGCCCAAGCCAAGACCGAGTCAAGATGTGGCAGGCTGAAACTATGTCTGCCGCCCTGAGTCCCGAGTTACGACCTGAGTTCCCTGTCAACATTTAGTCCCAAGTCCAAGTCCATGTTTCCAGTTTGTCACTCTTCGTGTACCTTCGTGCTATCATTTTGTCCACGCTTCTTGGCTTCACTAGCATTCTTAATAAATATAGTTTAGTTCCCAGTATTTCAGTGTCTGTGTCTTCTATTTGGGTTCGTTTCCATCGGCCCCGTATGACACGAACAAGAGAGTTTTAATGTGCTCGGAAGTAGATTGAGAGGAGTAGTCAGGGGTAATGTTTTTACGCAGAGAGTGGTGAGTGTATGGAATGGGCTGCCGGCGACGGTGGTGGAAGCGGATAATATAGGGCCTTTGAAGAGACTCGTGGATAGAGGCATAGAGCTTAGACAAATAGAGGTCTAAGGGTAACCCTCAGTAATTTCTAAAGGAAGTAGAGATTCGGCACAGAACTGTTGGCCTGAGATATCACAGAGTCCTGGGATATCACAGTTTTAGATCCAAGTACAATGGACCCGGGGATCAAGCTGCGCAGATATATGTGGTATTGAGTGAGTATCTATTTTCTAAGCTCAGATGTTTATATCTGGGGTTCCTTTGGGAGCAATGACTGCTATATTGAGGAGAGGATGAGTTTCCATTTCATCTATCACAGAAAGAGTATGTGAGTAAATGGGCTGTTCCGTGTTCACAACAGTAGAAATAGATCTGTGAGTTTGGTGTTCAAACTGTGTGTGGAAATCCACCCTCACTGTCATCTGTCTCTCGTCGGTGGAAAACAGGCAGAAACTTAAGATGCTGGAAGTCTTCACTAAAAACATGAAATAGTTGAAGCTATTCTGACGTACAGTTGTGAACCGAAATCGCTAACTTTGTTCCTCTGGAAATGGACCTGTGCACAAGCGCTTGTTTTGTGATACACACTGGAACAGTAAAGAAGACACAGTTTTCCCCTGTGAATTTTCCTGGTACCACTTAACCTGTTGTTCCGGGAAATGTGTTCAGTACAACTGTTGCTCACATGGTTCACAAGAATAATCTCCGGAATGAGAGGGTTTATGTCTGACAAACATTTGATGACTCTGGTCCTGTACTCTATGGATTTCAGAAGTATAGAGGTGGACGGAATCTTATTTAAACCCACAGAATACTGAACAGCATGGTGACAGTGGACATGGAGAGGATGTTTGCATCAGACGGAGAGTTTATGATCTGAGAGGACAGCCTCAGAATCAAGAAGTTTCCCTTTAAACCTGAGATGAGAGTAACGTCGTCAGCCAAAGAGTGTTCGACATGTGGAGTTTGTTGCAACAGATTGTGGTTGAGGCTGTCATTTGGTATATTTATGGAAATATATTATTGATTACTAGAGTAGGAATCATGTTTTGTTAGCCAGAACTACTAGACGATTAATCCAATACAGCACGAGGCATGGTTAAAAGCAACCTTTCCGATTTTAGATTCATCATTTCAAAATGGCTGCCGTGTTAACCTTTGTCACAATGTAACTCATAGCGTGTGATGTTGAGTTTGTTATTTCCTTTTTCAGTTACCTTTGTTGAGCCACTTCCTCCGTTTCCTTTGGAACAAACCAGTATAACTGCAAAATCTGTTGCCCAATTTCATCACTCTGTGTTCACTTCCTCCCAGCGTAGAGACAGTAACCTCGGGAGCAAATGCAACAGTATGATAGTGGGAGGAAAGGCTGCTGTGAGCATTGGCTGTATGGAATGAACTGAGAACATAGAGATATTGAAAATCTGCAGCAGAATACGCAGGTCCTTCGACCAAACGTGCTGTCCGAAACATGTACTCACTTCAGAAATTTCCTAGGGATACACAGAGCCCTCTATTTGCCAAAGATCTATGTACGTATCAAAAAACACTTTAAAGACCCTACCCTATCCACCTCCACCACCGTCGCCGGCAGCCCTATCCACGTAAACAACACTGTCTGCGTAAAAGAAAAAAAAAAACATACCCCTGACATTGCCTCGGTACCTACTTCCAAGGATCTTAAAACTGTGCCCTCTCGTATTAGCGATTTCAGCCCCGGGAAAAAGCGTCTGACTATCCACACGATCAATGTTCATATCATCTTATACACGTCTATCAGATCACCTCTCATCCTCCATCTCTCCAAGGAGAAAAGTCCAAGCTCACTCAACCTATTCTCAGAAAGCATGCTCCCCAGTCCAGGAAGCATCCTTGTAAATCTCCTCTGCACACTTTCTATAGTTTCCACATTCTTCGGGTAGTGAGGTAACCGAACTGAGCACAGTACTCCAAGTTGTGTCTGACCAAGGCCGTATATAGCTGTAACATTACCTCTCTGTTCTTGAACTTAGTCCCAGGGTTGATGAAGCCCAATGCACCGTATGCATTCTGAACCTCACAGTTAACCTACTTGGTGTGTCCTATGGACTCGGACCCCAAGATCACTCAGATCCTCCACACTGTCAAGAGTGTGACAACTAATACTATATTCAACTATCATTGTGAGGTGGTTTACTTTGGTAGGGCAAAGAGATCATGGCTGATCATCTACTATCAATACCCGGATCCTGCCTTGTCCTCATATCCCTTGATTCCCTTATCCATAAGATACCTATCTAGCTCCTTCTTGAAAGCATCCAGAGAATTGGCCTCCACAGCCTTCCGAGGCAGTGCATTCCACACCCCCACAACTCTCTGGGAGAAGAAGTTTTTCCTTAACTCTGTCCTAAATGACCTACCCCTTATTCTCAAACTATGCCCTCTGGTACTGGACTCTCCCAGCATCTGGATCATATTTCCTGCCTCTATCTTGTCCAATCCCTTAATAATCTTATATGTTTCAATCAGGTCCCCTCTCAAACTCCTTAATTCCAGCGTGTACAAGCCCAGTCTGTCTAACCTCTCTGCGTAAGACAGTCCAGACATCCCAGAAATTAACCTCGTGAATCTACGTTGCACTTCCTCTACAGCCAGGATGCCCTTCCTTAACCCTGGAGACCAAAACTGTACACAGTACTCCAGCTGTGGTCTAACCAGGGCTCTGTACAAATGCAAGAAAATTTCCTTGCTCTTGTACTCTATTCCCTTTGTAATAAAGGCCAACATTTCATTAGCCTTCTTCACTGCCTGCTGCACTTGCTCATTCACCTTCAGTGACTGATGAACAAGGACTCCTACATCTCTTTGTATTTCTCCCTTATCTAACTCTACACCGTTCAGATAATAATCTGCCTTCCTGTTCTTACTCCCAAAGTGGATAACTTCACACTTATTCACATTAAACGTCATCTGCCGTATCTGCCCACTCACCCAGCCTATCCAAGTCACCCTGAATTCTCCTAACATCCTCATTACATGTCACACTGCCACCCAACTAAGTATCATCAGCAAATTTGCTTATGTTATTCTCAATGCCTTCATCTAAATTGTTGACGTAAATCGTAAACAGCTGTGGTCCCAATACCGAGCCCTGTGGCACCCCACTAGTCACCACCTGCCATTCCGAGAAACACCCATTCACCGCTACCCTTTGCTTTCTATCTGCCAACCAGTTTTCTATCCATGTCAATGTCTTCCCCCCAATGCCATGAGCTTTGATTTTACCCACCAATCTCCTATGTGGGGCCTTATCAAATGCCTTCTGAAAATCGAGGTATACTACATCCACTAGATCTCCCCCTTCTAACTTCGTGGATGCATCCTCGAAAAACTCCAACAGATTAGTCAAGCATGATTTACCCTCGGTAAATCCATGCTGGCTCGGCCCAATCCTATCACTGCTATCTAGATATGCCACTATTTCATCCTTAATAATGGACTCTACCGTTTTCCCAGCACCAATGTCAGTCTGACAGGTCGATAGTTCTCTGTTTTCTCCCTCCGTCCTTTCTTAAAAAGTGGGATAACATTAGCCATTCTCCAATCCTCAGGAACTGATCCTGAATGTAAGGAACATTGGAAAATGATTGCCAATGCGTCCGCAATTTCCAGGGCCACCTCCTTCAGTACCCAAGGATGCAGATCATCTGTACCTGGGGATTTGTCAACCTTCAGTCCAATCAGTCTACTCATCACCGTTTCCTTCCTAATGTCAATCTGTTTCATTTCCTCTGTTACCCTATGTCCTTGGCCCATCAATACATCTGGGAGATTGCTTGTGTCTTCCTTAGTGAAGACAGTTCTAAAGTACTTATTAAACACAGACAGCGGCTCCAGTCTCACTCCGGTGGGTAAACTTGACTAGAATTTTGACGCGGTTGCTGACGAGGGCGGCCCAGGAATCACTTGACCACACAGCAATTTAAGTTGCGTGCCGGAAAAGAGAGTTGATTGGGTTCGGCAGCGTGCCTTATGGGAATTTGTTAAGTGAATTCGTTCTTTTCTCCTTGGAGCACCGGAGGATGAGAGGTGACCTGATAGAGGTGTATGTGATGATGAGAGGCATTGATCATGTGGATAGTCAGAGGCTTTTTCCCAAGGCTGAAATAGCTAGATAAATCTGACGGTCCGGTCCGTGAAGACCGCATTTCGCTTCACAGTCCGGTCCGTGGATCCCGTATTCCGGCTATTCCTTTTCTCCCTTGTTCCGTTCGGCGCCTTAATTGAGGCACCCGATTCTCTTTTCGGGCTGGCAACTTAAATTGCTGTGTTGTCCAGTGATTCATTGCTGGGCCGTCCTCGTCAGTAACCTCTTCTGAATTCCCGTCAAGTTTACCCACCGGAGTGAGACTGGAGCCGCTGTCTGTGTTTCCTGGGCCACGTCGGGGGATTGCGGTTATATGGAGACTTTTCGTGTCAAGTTAAAGAACAGTCTATCGTTGTGTGGTTTTCTTCCCCATGTTCTCTCCTCCGCTGGGTAGGTCTGGCCGTTTGCCGCTACCCTGAGTGGGAAACAGTGTTTTGTGCCCTGTGTCTAAGAATAGTCGCGCCCCTATGTCCTATGTCCAAGGAGGAGCCCCGGATCTGTTTTCCATGTCCTTTGTCGAAGTCAAGTCTAAGCCTAGTCCAATTGAAGAGTCAAGTTCCAAGTCCAAGTCCAGAGCCAAGATTCAAGTCCAAGTCGAGAGCTCAGTTCCAAGCCAATGCGATAGCTAAGTCCAAGTCTAGTCCGAGTCAACTCCTAGTCAAGTCCAGGCCATGTCCGAGCCAAGTCACTGCCAGGACGTGAGTAGCGAGTCATGATCTAAGTTCCCTGTCAAGTTCTGGTCCCAACTGCAAGTCCAGGTCTCTGGTTTGTCACTCTTCGTCTACCATCGTGTTATCATTTTGTCCTCGCTGATTGGCATTCCCAGCATTCTTACAAAACATAGTTTAGTTCCTAGTGTTTCAGTGCTTGTGTCTTGCATTTGGGTCCGCTTCCATCGCCCCCGTATGTCACTAACATGAGAGGGCACAGTTTTAAGTTACAGGGAAGTAGGTACAGAGGAGATGTCAGGGGTAATACGTTTTCTCAGAGAGTGGTGAGTACATGGAATGGGCTGCCGGCGACAGTGTTGGAGGAGGAAACGATAGGCATTTTGAAGAGATTCTTGAATAGGGACATAGAGCTCAGAAAAATAGAGAGCTACTGGTTACTAAGTAATTTCTGAAGGAAGTAAGAGTCTAAAGGACAGCCTCAGAATCAAGAAGTTTCCCTTTAAACCTGAGATGAGAGGAACTTCGTCAGCCAAAGAGTGGTGGAACTGTGGAGTTTGTTGCAACGATGGTGGTTGAGGCTGTCATTTGGTATATTTATGGCAATATATTATTGATCACTAGCGTAGGAATCATGTTTTATTAGCCAGAACTACTGTACGATTAATTCAATACAGCACGAGACATGGTTAAAAGCAGCCTTTACAATTTTAGATCAATCATTTCAAAATGGCTGTCGTTTTAACCGTTGTTACAATGTAACTCATAGCATGTGATGTTGTGTTTGTTATTTCCTTTTTCAGTTACCGTTGTTGAGCCACTTCCCCCGTTTCCATGGTAACAAACCACTAGAACTGCAAGAGGTGTTGCACAATTTCATCGCTCTGTGTTCACTTCCTCTCAGCGTAGAGGCAGTAACCACGGGAGCAAATGCAACAGAATGATAGTGCGAGGAAAGGGTGCTGTGAGCATTGGCTGTATGGAATGAGCTGGGAATATAGAAAACCTGCAGCATGATACACAGGCAATTCGGCCAAAAGTGCTGTCCCAACCATTTACTTACTTTATTAATTTCCTAGGGTTACTCGTAGCCCTCTATTTTTCTAAGCTACATGTAGGTGATTGATATGTTCCTTCTAACGTAGGCCACAAACTTATCAATCACTCGTACTGGCGACCACTCTGGAAGTCCAAGACGCTGTCTTCTACAATGAAAGGAACCGTATGCTCCACGACCGCTGGACTAAGTGTTTACATGTAGGATGGGACTATGTTGAAAAGTAAATTTGCTAGGTTTTCTAAAAATGACTTCTACTTTAGGCCACGAACATATCAATTACCCCTCTTACGTATCCAAGTTTCTCTTAATAGACCCTACTCTATCCATCTCCACCACCGTTGCCTGCAGCCCATGGAACGTACACTCCACTGTCTGCGTAAAGGAAAACCTCACCCTTGACATCGCCTCTGTACCTACTTCCAAGCACCTTAAAACTGTGATCTCTCGTATTAGCCATTTCAGCCCTGAGAACAGTCTCTGCCTATCCACAGGATCATTGCCTCTCATCATCTTATACACCTCTATCAGGTCACCTCTTATCCTCTATCGCTCCAAGGAGAAACGGCCAAGTTAACTCAACCTGTTCTCAGAAGGCATGCTCCCTACTCCAGGAAACATCCTTGTAAATCTCTTCTGCACACTTTCTATGGCTTCCACATCCTTCGAATAGTGAGGTAACCAGAAATGAGCACAGTACTCCAAGTGGGGTCTGACCAGGTTCCTATATAGCTGTAACATTACCTCTCGTCTCTTGAACTCAGTCTCGCGGTTAATGAAGGCCAATGCACCGCATGCCTCCTGAACCACACTTAGCATACGCAGCAGCTTTGTGTGTCCTATAGACTCGGGCCCCAAGATCACACATATCCTCCACACTGCCAAGAGTCTGACAATTAATAGTATATTCTACTATCATAGATCACCTAGCAAAATGAACCACCTCAGACTCATCTGGGTTGAACTCCATCTGCCACTTCTCAGCCCAGTTTTTCAGCCAGTCGATGTTCCGCAGTAAACTCGACAGTCCTCCACACTATCCACAATACCCCCATCCTAGCAAATTTACTAACCTCTCCCTCCACTTCGTCATCCAGGTCATTTCTGAAAATTGCGAGGAGAATTGTTGCAATAACAGATCCCTGAGGCACTCCACTGGTGACAGACATCCACTTTGCCTTCTGTGGACAAGCCAATTCTGGATCCAGAAAGCAAGGTCTCATTGTGTCCAATGCCTCCTTACTTGCTCAATAAGCCTTGCATCGGGGTACCTTATCAACTGTCTTGCTGAAATCCATACACACGACAACTTCTGCTCTACTTTCATCAATGTGCTCAGTCTCATCCCCAATAAAATCATTCAGGCTCATAAGGCACGACCTGCCTTTGACAAAGCCATGCTGACTATTCCTAATCATATCTTGCCTCTCCAGATGTTCATAACTCCTGCTTCTCAGGATCTTCTCCATCAACTTCCCAACCACTGAAGTAAGTCTCATTGGTGTATAATTTCCTGGACTATCTCGACCCACTTTCATGAATAAGGGAAAAATATCCGCAACCCTCCAGTCAGTTAATATCTGCGCATTAAAAATAAACAGAAACCGCACTTGCAGGAAATTTAAAGTAGAAAAGAGAGAATGCTGGAAACATTCAGCAGATCTGCAGCATCTCGGACAGTCCCAGTTCTGGAACTGGGTCTCCCACCATTTCTCCTTTCACAGATGTAGTCTGATGTACTGAGTTCTCAGCATTTCCTATTTTATTATTTTACATTGTGTTTCTGATACCCTGAGGGAAATATCGCAGCCAACTATGCTGGGCATGACCCCACACAGCAAGAAGACAGTGATCAAAGACAGATACTGGAGAGAAGCTGGTGTATCCGTATGCTCTCACAATCGACAGCCTGATAAACCAGTCTGAGCAACAGTGCAGGCAGAAGATTCTTAGTTTCCCGTCCCACCTTAGTTTGTGAATCGAAAATGGTAAATCTCAACAAACAAATTTTCTGTGTGTCACTTATAATATAGATGGAGTCTCTCAGAATACAGAACTAGCAGTGTACGCGCTTCAATCCAGGTTGTCAATTTTACAGCTGGGACTGGAATTTATTCTGTCTGTAGTGAGGATCGCCATCTGCTCCACCCAGTGGGACATCACACCTGTCAAGTATTCTGGAGACTTTTGAAGAGGTCACTGTGGAGATAGATGAAGTAGGACAGTGATTTCGTCCACAATAATAATTAAACACACACACACACACGCACACACACACACACACACACACACACACACACACACACACACACACACACACACACACACACACACACCACACACACACACACACACACACACACACACACAATACATATGATAGCTTAATACATTGACTGTATGTCCACGAAATGACGCTAGGCAGAGAAGTGTCTGGACATAGAACATAGACCATAGAACGTAGAATAGTACGGCGCATTACAGGCCCTTCGGCACACAATGTTGTGCTGACACTCAAACCCTGCCTCCCATATACCCCCCCCCCCCCACCTTAAATTGCTCCATATACCTGTCTAGTAGTCTCTTAAACTTCACTAGTGTATCTGCCTCCACCTCTGACTCAGGCAGTGCATTCCACGCACCAACCACTCTCCGAGTGAAAAACCTTCCTCTAATATCCCCCTTGAACATCCCTCCACTTACTTTAAAACCATGCAGTGACTGAAAGGAAATGTTAAACTAGTGGTGATGGAGGTTGCATAGGGTGGGTTAGATATATATATATATCCTTGATGGGGGTTCGGCTGGTGCCGGTGATGTGTTGGGAAATTTGACTACCCATTGTCCAGCCTTCCTGGCCGCGACAGTGCCGTTCCCGTACCATGCAGTGATGCAGCATGTTAAGATGCACTCTACCGTACATCTGTTATAAGACATGAGTATATGTGTACAATACATGGTCCATCTGCTTTCCGCCTCCTCGGAAAATCGAGATGTTGGTGAGCTTTCCTGATTGTGTGGAATGTGCTCTAGGACCATGACAGGTTGTGTGAGGTGGAGTTTGAAACCGCTTCCAGCTTCCACAGCTATGCTGCTGATGTAAAGATGTGTGTGAGTGATGCAATTTCTCCTGAAGTTCGTAACCATCCTTTTGTCTCGTTGACATTGAAGAACAGGCTAGTCCGTAGTCATTTGCTACTGAAAGACTGGATTTGATGCCTGCATGAGTGAATTGTTGACGATGGCCGTGAAGTCATCAGTGAGCTGGTGTCCACAGTGACGGAGTATTTGGCCTGGGATGTTTTCTGGCCCGGCAGCCTCACAGGGGTTGAATCTCTGCAGAGTCCTTTCATCTGCTGTTGTCACAAAGTATGGCTGTTCTCCTCGGAGAGGGTAGCTTTCGTGACTTGCTCGAGTTGCGGGCCTCGAAACATTGATTAGAGCGCCCGGGAGGGGAACGTGACTGATGCAGTCAGAGCTATTTTTCGTAACGTAGTCTGCAAAGCCGTTGATGCCCAGTCAAATATACTCGGCCCGAAACGTTGACAGCGCGCCTCCCTATAGATGCTGCCTGGCCTGCTGTGTTCCAGCAGCATTTTGTGTGTGTACCTTGAATTTCCAGCATCTGCAGATTTCCTCGTGTTCAGCTGTCTATGACAACTGGAAATTAAAGAAACACTCAAGTTGTTGGAGACATGAATTCAAATCAGAAAATGTTTGAAGCCATTCCGACACAGGTTGTCGGAGCTGAAGCATTAACTTTCTTTCTCTCTCCGTAAATATTCTTTATCTGTTGAGTGTTTCTTGTATTTGCGGTTTTTTAGAACATTGCGTTGGAATGGTTTAAGTCTCTTGGAAAATGGAATTGTGTAGGACACACAATGTAATTCATTCTCTTACAGAAACAGGGCTTTCAGCCAGTCTAGTCTGTGCCATTCTCTGCTCAGACTCTCCACGTGCACCCAGACCACAGCCCTCAATACCTCCTTTATCCGTGAACCCGTAGAAAATTCTCTTAAATTTTGCAATTGAACCTGAATCTGCATTCGTGCCAGCCTCTGAGTGAAGTAGTTCCTCTTCAGATTCCTCGTAAATATTTCACTTTTTGCCCTAAACACATGACCTCACCCAAACTGAGTTGCAAAACCTTACATGAATTCACCTTATTTATACCATCATTGTTTGTATACCTCTAGCAGGGGTATCCTTTGTAAACCTCTGGCAGGGTTTCGCATTCTGGGATCCACGGACACCACGGTTAATGGTAGGGGTCCGTGGCATAAAAAAAGTTTGGGAACCTCTGCTAGCATCACAATCTCTTGTGTTTCACGGAATCAATTTCTAACTTGTTCAATCTACCCCTGTTACTCAGTTCTTTAAATGCCAGCAACATCTGTGTCTGCCAGGGCTTCTGCCGTCTCTACACTAGCCTGCCAAGAGCTATTTAGTGTAAGCTGGTTCATCTCTGACACATCCTTGCCCTTTCCTGATCTCTCCGTCTCTGCAGCCAGGTTGTCAACCAACATCTTTCATAAACTTAATGATTTCCATGATAATCTCGACCATACCTCTTCCCAGCCTATCACCTGTAAAATGCTCTACCCTTTTCTCAGTTTCATTGCTCCCCCTGCATCTGTTCCCAGATGCTGTCCTCCCTCCGTTATTAATATTCTCCTCACTCACATTTACCGTACTCAGTGCTCACTCCATCTTCCTACCACCGTAATAGTGATAGAGTTCCTCATGTCCTTACATACCACCCCTTCAGCTTATGCAACTTCCACCATCTCCAAAGAGATCTTACAACTAAACATATTTTTACCTTCCTCGTCCACCCCACCCTCTTCTTTCAACAGGGATCACTCCCTCCACAATGGCCTTGTTCAGTCATCCCTCCTCACTAATCTCCCTCCAGCCACTTATCCCTGCAAGTGGCCTAAGTGCTACACCTACCCGTACACCTCCATTCAGACACAAAACAGTCCTTCCAGGTGAGGCAACACTTCACCTGCGAATCTGCTGGTGTCATCTATTTTGTCGAGCATCTCTGTATCATCTGCCACAAGGGGGACTTTGCAGCGGCCAAACATTTTAATTCTGATTCCCATTCCGACGTCTCGATCAATGGCCTCCTCTTGTGCCAAGATGAGACCGCCCTCAGGGTGGCGGAACAACACCTTATATTCCATCTGGGTACCCTCCAACCTGATTGTATGAATATTGACTTCTCCTTCCAGTAAACAAATCCCACCTCTTCCCCCCATTCTGAACTTTCATTTCTCCCTGGTTCCCCTCATTCCCTTTCTCCTATTGACAACGCTC
Source organism: Hemitrygon akajei (assembly GCF_048418815.1). Taxonomy (NCBI): domain Eukaryota; kingdom Metazoa; phylum Chordata; class Chondrichthyes; order Myliobatiformes; family Dasyatidae; genus Hemitrygon; species Hemitrygon akajei. The sequence goes on from NW_027332084.1 coordinate 433,078, forward strand.
TGATTCTTTCCTCTCCAGCCTCTGAACAGACCATCACTTGACTTCACCTGTCACCTTCCAGCTCCCCACTTTATCCCCACCCCCGACCTTTGTATTCAGATCACTTCCCCCACCTCCTCAGGAATGAAAAAGGCTCGTGGTCCAAAATGTGGACAGTTCACTCTTTTCCATAGTCACTGCCTGCTGCGCTGAATTCCTCCAGAATTTTATGTGTGTTGCTCTGGATTTCCAGCGTCTGCAAGCTTTCTCGTGTTTAAGTATGGCAATTATTTGGACTTTGTTGAGATTGTACCTGGAATATGGCGTAAAATCCCGCTCCCCATACTAACACGGGTTATACAGACCAAAGAACAAACTGCCGGAGGAACTCAGTGGGTCGGGCAGCATCTGTGGAAGGAAATGGACCGTCACATTTCGGGCCGAGACCCTCCCTCTGGACGCAGAGTGGACAGGAAATAGTCAGAGAAAAGAGGTGAGGGCTGGGGATGGGGCAAGAGCTGGGGAGTGAGAGGTGGATCCAGGTGAGGGGGAGATGGAAAGGTGGAAAGAGTGACAGGCGTGGGAGGTGAGTAATTGGGACAACACGGGGCTGCAGAAATCGAATTCAATTCTATGGAGGATTATCTAACAAGTAAGAGAGAGTTTGTTATAGAGATTGACCAGACTGATTCCTGGAGGAAGATGAAGATCAGTGATCGTCTTCACATAAAACAGAGGCCGGCGGATGTGTGGGGACCGAAGGGATCGAGGAAATGAGGATCGGACAGAAACATGTGGCTGAGATGGGAGAGCAGCCGCCATCTTGCTGATGGTTAGAGGGGCTGAATGGCCTCCTGCAGTTTCTCAGTTGATGTTTCAGTGTTCCTGTCCAGCAAGGCTCCGGAGGAATGTGAACAGAAATTAGTGTTTATAAACACAGAACTGATTTAAATGAAATGTGAATATTTCCTGATTGGGTCTAAATTATGTTTTGGACCGGAATGGGAATTGAGCCCGTGACTCTGTGACCTGGGGGTGGAGGGAAAGGGATCGGTGTAGAGATGGTGTGGAAAAGTAGACATGCATCTGCTGTAAATATTTCAGTGTTTCTGTGCAGTGAGGCTCAGGAGGAATGTGAATAGAAATTAGTGTTTAGAAACACAGAAGTCGTTTCAATGAATCCTGCACATTTCCTCTTCGGGTGGGAATTGTGTGTCGGACCGGGATGGAAATCGAACCCGTAACTCTGAGAACCGGGAGGTGGAGAGATGGGGACGGGGAAGATACAGAGGGGGAAATTGACAATATAGCTGGTGTAAATATGAAATAATGTGTAAAATGCGGCAGGTAGGTCGGGCAGTGTGAGAGGGGCGAGGAGCGGAGTTAACGGTTCGGACGGGAGACTCTCCACCCATCACCTGATCCACTTCTCGTTCCCATTTCAAACGCAGATCAGCAGCATCTGCGCTTTTCGCTTCCGAGGCCCCGCCCCCGCTCTCACAGTCTCCGGATGGGCGGTGGTTTTCGTTCCGGTCTCTGTTGAAGCGGATCGTCGGCGGGGAGCTGGACGACCGATCGCTTTCTGCGGGAACAATTGATCAAGTTCTCATCGGTGAGTATTGATAATCGGTTACTAGGGGTGAACGCGACCGACATTTTCCCATCGGTGAGTACTGAAGCCGATCCCGGGGGAAGGGGGGCACCTGATGATGGGCAGGGAGTCCCGTTAACTTCCCCGAACTGGCGGCCTCGTCACGCTTGCTGGACACAACCTGCCGGGGTCGGTCCGGGTTATGGGACCTTCACACCGAACCGCCTGAGATGAGCCGCCGCTCAGTCACTGGTGTTCTGGTCCCAGGAGCGGGAGGAGGTGGTGATGCCGAGACTGAACCCATCCATTAAGATGTACCTGGTGAACTTTACCTCCATCACCCGGCCCGATATCGGATCCAAACTTCACCTGGATCGACGCCTGGGGTCGATAATTGTTTTACATATTTCCAGCACACTGGAAGCGGCCGTTCCGCCTGTTGTGTTCTTGCAGACTCGAGGGTTAAACAGAGTAATCGCACCCTCGGGACACTGCTCCACGTGTATGAATAGTTTCATCTTTCCCCGTTCAGACACGACAGTGAGATCCAGATCTCTCACGTCCTCTTGGGGGACTGGGAAGTTTATTTCCATCTTCTTTCCATTGCTACGACTTGCCGAAATGCTGACAGTGTTCCCCGATATCTGACCCTATTAATGCGAGAATTAAGTCTTGTTCACTTATCCGGGTTTCTCGGAAATGTGTACACTCCCTTCGGAATTTCCAAAGGAGCAACCCAGGCTGTCTAATATTTCGACACGATTGAAATGGGGAATCTTTATTTTGTTTTCCATGTACAGAGGTTGAGTGAAAATCGTGTCTCCGGTATTCTCCACACAGATCAATACATTGCAGCAGTACATTGAGGTAAAACAAATCATTCTGGTTGCAGAGAAAGTGCAGTGCAGGTAGATATGTGGTGTAAGGTCACATCGATTTAGACTGTGAGGTCAGGAGTCCACTCATCACGCTGTTCGCTTCTAACAGCAGAATGGACACCGTCCTTGAGCCCGGTGGAATGTTTCTGCTTTATTTCATCTTCGGCCCTATGGAGAATTAGAAGTGAGAATGTTCAGGGTTTTGGGGCTCTTTCATTATGTTGGCTGTTTTACTGAGGCAGTGGGAAGAATAGACAGAGTCCATGGAGGGGAGGTTGGTTTCTATGATGTATTCAGCTCTATCACAGTTATCCACTAATTCATTCAATTAAAGGAATAGCAGTAGCCGTATGAAGATGTGAAGTTTCGGATGGGATACTTTCTGCGGTGAATTGTTAAAGCGTATCGAGTAGAAAATGACATATATCAAAATTCTTATTGTTTGTTCTGGTTTTGTTATATTGGAATCTGTTATCTACTCGTGCGTACCATTATTTCAGGGTCTGTGTATTGCGGGAGGAACATCAGAGATCGCCCTTGATCCCATTCTCCCATCTGGCTCCATCTGCTCATCCCTTGCCGATCTGCTTCAACCTCTGTCCAGCCTCTGTCCCATCACCTCAATGATATATATCAACCATCTTGTTCAATCGCTGTCCAGTCTGTATCCCACCACCTCAATGATATATATGAACCATCTTGTTCAACCTCTGCCCAGACTGTTCCCATTGGTGCAATGATATATTTCAGCAATCTCTCTTTCAAACATTGTCTTCATTGTGAAGTTTTGCTTTGCATCTTTTCCAGAATTGTGTTTTTGACAGTTAGGAGTACCAGAGGTTTAATTGAACACAGCACGTGGCAGGGAAAAAGCAACCATTTCAATTTTAGATTCACCGTTACAAAATGGCTGCAGTATTAACCTTTGCCATAATGTAACCCATAGCATCTGAAGTTGAGTTTGTTATTTCATTTCTTGTTTATTTTCGGTGAACCATTTCCTCTGTTTCCAGGGTAACAGCCCGTCAGAGCTGCAGCAAGTGTTGCAGTTTTTATCGCTCTGTAGTCACCGCCTCTCAGCGTAGAGACAGTGGCCTCGGGAGCAAATGTAACAGAGTGATAGCGGGAGGAAAGGATGCTGTGAGCATTGACTGTATGGGATGCACTACACCAGGGTCAGAATGAACTCAGAACTAACAAACTTGTTGGGGTGGGATGGTATTTACAGTCTAGGGTAGCAATCAGTTACTATCTGTGCATTAAAATGAAGAGGGAGAAATACTACAGTTGGAGGAAATTTAAAGTGAAGAGCAGAAAATACTGGAAACGCTCAACAGATCGGCAGCATCCTGGACAGTCTCAGTTCTGGAACTGGGTCTTCCACCATTTCTCCTTTCAGAGATGTAGTCTGATGTACTGAGTTCCCAGCATTTTCTACTTTATAATTTTACATTTTGTTACTGCTACACTGCAGGAAACATGGCAGCCAGCTGTGCTGGGCAAGATCCCACACAGCAGGAAGATTGTGATCAAATGTGCTCGGTTTAGCTGCTGGGGTCAGGCTGAAGTGTATCCGCATCCTCTATACAGACCGGGAAACCAGCCTGAGCACCGGCCCCGGCAGAGGGTCATTAGGTTCCAATTCCACCTTAGTTTGTGAATCGGAAATGGCAGGAACACCACGGCAAATTGCCGGTACCAAAGCGTCTTTGTATGGGTGATAGTATTGGGCCGGTGACTCTGAGGATATGGAACTGGCAGTATACGGGCTTCAGTCCAGGTTGGTAATTCTACAGCTGGGATCAGAATTTTCTCAGTCTGCAGTGAAGCTGAAATCCCGGGATGCTGGACATTGGTTATCAGAAGATCACCGTCAAAACTGCCCACTAGGACATCATATCTGTCAAGTATTTTGGAGATTATTTAAGAGTTAACTAGGGAGTTAGGTGAAGTTGGGCAGTGATGTTGTTCATCTGAACTTTGTTAAAGTCAGTATCAATATCCCGCATGGCTGCTGATCGGGAAGGTTCGGTCACGTGGGAGTCACGGGGAGCTGGCGAGCTGGATTCACACCGGGCTCCAGAACAAGAAGCAGAGGGAGATGATCGAAAATGGTTTTAGCGAATGGAGCCCTGTGACGGGTGGGATGTGTGTGTCAGTGTCGAGACCTCTGTAATTTCACTATTCATGCCATTGATTTGTATATGAATGTACATGGCACGATGAGCACGTTTGAATTGAATTAAATTGAATTGATTTTGTAAATCCTTCACATACGTGTGGAGTAAAAATCTTTACGTTACATCTCGGTCTAAATGTGCAATGCACAATGAAAGTAATTTATAATAATTTATAATATATTGAACAGTCCATGTAATATAGAGTAAACTCAATTGAGCGTGAGTTAACTAGTCTCATGACCTGGTGGAAGAAGCTGTTCCGGAGCCAGTTGTTCTCGGCTTTTATGCTGCGGTACCGTTTCCCGGATGGTAACAGCTGGAATAGATTATGGTTGGGATGACTCTGGTCCCCAGTGATCCTTCGGGCCCTTTTTACACACCTGTCCTTGTAAATGTCCTGAATCATGGGACGTTCACAACTGCAGATACGCCGGGCTGTCCGCACCACTCTCTGCAGAGTCCTGCGATTGAGGGAAGTAAAGTTCCCATACCAGGTAGTGATGCAGCCAGTCAGGAAGCTCTCAATTGTGGCCCTGTAGAAATTTCTTAGGATTTGGGGGCCGATACCGAACTTCCTCAACCGTCTGGGGTGAAAGAGGTGTTTTTGTGCCTTTTTCACCGCACAGCTGGTGTGAACAGACCACGTGAGATCCTCGGTGATGTGGATGCCGCGGAACTTAAAGCTGTTCACCCTCTCAACCCCAGATCCATTGATGTCAATAGGGATTAGCCTGTCCCCATTCCTCTGTAGTCCACAACCAGCTGTTTCGTTTTTGTGACATTGAGAGGAAGGTTGTTACTTTGCCACCACTGTGTCAGAGAGATGACCTCTTCCCTGTAGGCCACCTCGTTATTGCTTGAGAAGAGGCCAATCTATGTAGTGTCGTCGACAAACTTAATTAGCAGATTAGAGCTGTCGGTGGCGACACAGTCATGTGCATACAGGGAGACTAAATTCGGGAGACTGGTTTATAAGGCAACAGGTGACAATGAATTTCAAAGACATCTTGGTCAGTTATGGAGATGGGCTGAGTAATGCCAAATGGTTTTCAACTTGGACAAATGAGCGATGGTGCATTTTGGACAGTCAAACTAGGTGGGACTGGTCTAGTGAATGGGAGGGCACCAAGTGTTGTGGAACAGAGCGACCTGGGATTACAAGAGTACAGTCACTGAAAGTGGATGTGCAAGTATAGAGGGTGGAAAAGACGGATTTAATCATGCTGGCCTTCATCAGTTAGGGCATTGAGTTCGGGATTTTGGGCATTATATTGTTGGTGTGGCTACACAGAGTATTCTGTACAGTTGTGTTGACCCTGCTGTAGGAAAGATACTATCAAGTTGGATAGGGTGCAGACGAGATTGCTGAAGATGTTGCCTGGATTAGAGGGCTGAGTCATAGGAAGAGGTTGGCCGAGCTGGATCTTTATTCCAGAGGAGAATGAGGGTGACATTGTAGGAGTTTATGAAATCAAGTGGGAACATAGATAATGTTGTTGGTCATGGTATTATCCCCAGGGTTCAAGATTCAAGATTGTTTACAAGTGTATAGAAGAATAAAGTAATTGTTATTCTGGATCCAAAGCAAGTCCTTGTAAATCTCCTCTGTGCTCCCTCTATAGCAGCCATATTGTTTCTTGTAGTGAGGTGACCAGAACTGAACACAGTACTTCCAAGCGGGTTCTAATCAAGGTCTTATATATCTGTAACATTACCTCACGCTCTTGAACTCAATTCCGTGGCTAATAAATGTCAACACACCATATGCTTTCTTATCAACACTGTCAACTTGTGCAGCAGCTTTGAATGTTCTATCGACACTAGCCCCAAGATCTCACTGATCCTCCAGATTGACAAGAGTATTACCATTGATATTATATTATTTTGAAATTTGACCGAAATGAACCGCTTCACGCTTATCAGTATTGAACTCCATCTGCCACTTCTCTGCCCAGTTCTGTATCCTATCGATGTTGCACTGTAACATCTGACAACCCTGCAGACGATCCACAACACTCCCAACTTTTGTGTCTTCAGCAAACTTACTAACCCATCCTTCAACTTTCTCATCCGGGTCATTTGTAAAAATCACAAAGAGAAGGGGTCCCAGAACAGACCCAAAGGAACACTATCGGCCATCATCATCCATGCAGAATACGAAATATCTAAAACCGCCCTTTGCCTTCTGTGGGCATACCAATTCTGGATCCACAAAGCAAGGTCTCCTTGGATCCCATCCCTCATTATTTTCTGAATGAACTTTCCATGGGGAACCTTAGCTGACCTCTTACTGAAATCCATATACAGTACTTCCACTACTCTACCTTCATCAATGTGTTCTGTTACATCTTCAAAGAATTCATCAGGTTCATAAGGCGTGACCTGCCTTCGGCAAAGCCATGCTGACTATCCCTAATCAGATTACGTCTCTCCAAATGCTTACTGGTCTATAATTTCCTGAGTTATCTACTCCCTTTCTTAAACAAGGGAACAACATTTGCAAACTTCCAATCCTCTGGTACTTCTCCCCACCTCATTGATGATGTGAAGATCATCGTCAGGGGATTAGTAATCTCTTCCCTCGATTCATACAGTAGCATGGGGTATATCTTGTTCAGTCCCGGCGACTTATCTAACTTAAAACCTCCCAAAAGATCCAGCGCATGCTCTTTCTTAAAGTCCATACACTCATGTGTTTCAGTCTGCGGTAAGTCATCCCCACAATTGCCAAGGTCCTTTTCACTGGTGAAAACTGAAGCAAAATACTCAGCACCTCAGAATATTTCAATGATCGGCAGGTTGAGAAACATCTGTTGAGAATGTAGCGGTGAAATGTAACCAAGCTAATTTGCCATTGCTGGCGACCCCCCACAGGTTTGTTCTACTTATATGACGTGCCCTCAAATCCAATAATGATTGTTACAAATGTCAGTGATAAGTATTCGATCCTTTATTAGCAATCAGTAATCATACAATCTTGAAGTGATGGAACTGATCTGTACCCAAATTTAAGTTCAGTGTATTTGAATGGATAATAACAAAATATATGACATCCGTCAGTCCCCAGCTGGGTAGTGTAGTAGGCCTCCGTTAATCTCGATAGACATGGATTTGCACCTTGGAAAATTTCCAGGGCGCAAGCCTGGGCAAGGTATTTTTCTTATGGAAGATCGGCAGTAGCCCGAGCTGCAAGTCTCCCCTCTCCACGCCACCAATGTTGTCTGAAGGAAGGGCATTAGGGCTGTGTACTGCATGGAACAAAGCGCAAATATATAACTGACTCCCTTTGCGTGTACCACACCCCCACTGATGCAAAAGTTACCATAAAAAACATCATAAATACACAACGCAGGATGCAGTGCTGATAGAGAACAGATACATGGCTCCTACACACAGGCTCAGCTCTGATACAGGGCCTTCCACCTGAAATATTAACATACTCTCTGTCTTGTTGAATAACTCCAGCATCTTATTTTATTTATGTTAATGATTATTCCCAACTTCTTGTTTTGGATGTATGGCATGTCGACATTGTGTTTAACAAGGTGTCATATAACTAACTATCTGATAATAGCCAGGTGATAGGCTCAAAGAAATCTTAACCGGGTTTTGGTGCTAATAATGGTCTTAAAGTCCTGCCGGAAAAACTATAGTGGTTCAGAACAAGATGTCACGATGCTATGGGTGATATTGCATTGTTCAGGATGTCAGAGTGTCTCTCTATAGACTCAAATCCTATATTGCCGTAGATGTCAATGCCAGGCGATGTTAAACTGAAAGGAGACGGTGAGAATCAGGTGTGGCTGAGAAATCTGTATAATCCAGTGACGAGAGGAATAGAAGTCTCATCGTCAGCAGAAATGTTTCAGCCCACTCTGCAGTAACACTTGTCCATTACTCACCACAGCGCCACCAGTGGTAGGAGGACCAAAGCAGTGGGCGCTGACTGCTCAATCTGCCTTGCCATTCCGTAGACGCAACACACCTGGTCCAGGACACAAGATCGGTTCCAAAAAGGGAATTGCCTGCAATACAGAGAGTAGATACCCTGGAGAATCCTGGCCCAGTGTACAATGCATGGAGAGAGTGGAAATGGACATTGTGTAGCTGTGGGTGGATCAGGCCATGTCAAGGCTTCACAGGATCGGCCCAAGATGTTTGGAAGTGTTTGCCTCCGTTTAAAAACAAAAGCATTCTCCTTTAATTAATGTCTGACCCTCCTGTTGTTGTTTTTTTTTGTTACAGAACAGTAAAAACTGATCACGCCTGTCCCCAAAATGGATCAAGGTTCGAGCAGTGGAGGAGCTCCAGTGACGTCAACGTCGAGAAAGGACACGGGTATGTTGGCGAATTATTTTAATTTATAAATACTCTGCGGATTCTGCGTCTGAGTTTAATGCAATATAGGCAATTCACAAAGTATTTGTGAAAACTGAGCAGGGAGATGAGAGAGAGAGAGAGTGAGAGTTGACATCTCTGGGGGAAACACAGTCACATGTGGAAGGAGTACAGTTACCATCTGCTCCTGCTCCTCAGACAGATTGTGATGCACATTAAAATAGTGAGTTACTCCAGAAGACAAGACATTCTGCAGATGCTGAAAGTTTCGGGCAACAAAAAGACACACAAAATATTGGCAGAATTCAGCAAGTCAGGCAGCATACATGGACAGGAATAAACAGTCAACATTTCAGATCAGGACCACAAGGAATAGAAAGTAATGTGACAATATCTAGAATTTCTGTCCCCTCATTTCCAGTCCGATGAAGGTCCTTGGCCTGAAACATTGATTGTTTATTCTCCTCCATAGACGCTGCCTGAACTGCTGAGTACCTCCAGCATTTTGTGAGAAATCCCAGAGGTTTGCTGAGGAAGGGGTTGACCAGGCAGGCAGACAGTAACCCAGAGCAAAGCGGTGGTGATGGGCAGTACCAGGAGAGTGATGGTGATGGGTTACTATATTCTCAGGAATAAGCAGAGTCCTTTCAAAACAGGGAGGTATATTCCTGCGGACATGAAAGAGCAGACTTCAACAGATGGAACTATACCACCTCCTACACCCCGGCGAGCCCTACCCTCCGGCCCAAACCCGTTCTCCCATATATATATTTCGGACTGTGTTTTGTTTTTTTAAAAATTTTATTGAGTTTTCAAATGATTACAGAAAGAAAAAAAATCTACCCTTCCCCCTCCCCTTAACCGCTCACCCCTAACATCCCTATAGAAGAAAAGAAAAAGAAAAAGAAGAAGAAAGAAAGAAAGAAAGAAAGAAAGAAAGAAAGAAAGAATGCCTGTATATTGGAAGATCCCCACATGCTCCACGGAGTTCATAATAACTTTAGTATATAAATATTTCTTTCTTTCCCCAAATAACCAATTATTTTATCTTCGGAGCACCTATATATTTAATCCTGTCTTTGGTAAATAAGGGTGCCAAATTTTCAAAAATGTTTCATATTTATCTCTTAAATTATAAGTAATTTTTTCAAGTGGAATACAGCTGGAAATTTCATTCTTCCAACGATCTGTACTTAAATATGAATCCGATTTCCAAGTAACTGCAATAGCCTTTTTGGCTACTGCCAGTGCAATTTTTGTGAATTCTTTCTGATATTTATTCAATTTGGGTTTTGGTTTTATCCCTTCAATATCGCTAAATAAAAATAATATTGGGTTATGTGGAAGTTGTGTTCCAATAATTTGTTTCAGTAAAACTCTTAAATTTGTCCAAAAAGCTTGGATTTTTGAACAAGACCAAGTAGAATGTAAAAAAGTACCAATTTCTTGGTTACATCGGAAATACTGATCAGATAAATTTTGGTTTTATTTATTTATTTTTTGTGGTGTAATATATAATTGATGTAAAAATTATATTGCACTGATCTTAACCGGACATTTATTGTATTTGTCATACTATCAAGACAAAGTCTTGACCAATTTGTTTCTTCAATTTTAATATTCAAGTCAATTTCCCATTTTTGTCTTGACTTATGGATTCCTTGTTTAATTGCCTGTTTTTGAATCAAACTATACATACAAGAAATAATTTTTTTAGTTTTTCCTTTTTGAATTAAAGTTTCTATTTCATTAAGATTTCGGCAATAGCATTGTTTGATCCAATATTTCTCTTAAATAAGCCCTTAATTGGAAGTAACAAAAAAGAGTGTTGTTTGATATTTTATATTTATTCTTTAATTGATCAAATGACATTAATATATCTCCTTCAAAACAATCTCCTATATATCTAATCCCTTTCTGAAACCAATTATATAAAAATGGATTATCCATTATAAAAGGAATGTCAATTTTGAATTAAAGATCTCTTTGCTAATAAAGATTTCTTTATCTCATCATCAACATTTATCTTATTCCAGAAATCAAATGTTTTAATATAGGAGATTCTTTCTTTTCCCGTATCCATTTAGATTCCCATTTATATATAAAATCTTCTGGTGTATCTTCTCCTATTTTATCCAGTTCTATTCTAATCCATGCTGGTCTATCTTTCTCAAAAAAAGATGCCATAAATCTAAGTTGATTTGCTTTATAATAATTCTTAAAATTTGGAAGTTGTAACCCTCCTAGATCAAATTTCCACGTCAATTTTTCCAAAGATATTCTTGACATCTTACCTTTCCAAAGGAACTTCCTCACATATTTATTTAACTCTTGAAAAAACTTCTGGGGTAGTTGTATTGGTAGTGATTGGAATAAGTATTGTAATCTAGGGAATATATTCATTTTTATGGTATTTACTGTACCTACTAATGTTATTGGTAATATCATCCATTTATCAAGATCTTCTTGAATTTTTTTCAATAATGGTAAATAATTTAATTTATACAAGTTCTTTATATCATTATCAACTCTTATACCTAAATATTTTATACCATTTATCGGCCATCTAAATTGAGTTATTAATCGACATTGACTATAATATCCTTTAGTAAGAGGTAAAATTTCACTTTTATCCCAATTTATTTGTAGCCTGATATTTTCCCATATTCTTCTAATCTAGAGGATAATTTACGCAATGAGTACAATGGGTTTGTTAAATAAAGCAGAACATCATCAGCAAATAAATTAATCTTGTATTCCTCCTGGTTAACTCTGAAACCCTTAATATCTGGGTCCATTCTAATTAATTCAGCTAATGGTTCAAACGCCAACACAAATAAAGCAGGTGACAATGGACAACCTTGCCTAGTTGACCTTGTTAACTGAAATGGTGTTGCAATTTGACCATTTGTCACTATTTTAGCTTTGGGATTAGTATTTAAGGTTTTAATCCATTTTATAAAGGATACTCCTAATCTATATTTTTCCAATACCTTAAATAAAAAATCCCATTCCAATCTATTAAATGCTTTTTCTGCATCTAAGGCAATTGCCACACTCATTTCCTCCCTCTTTTGTGCTAAATGAATTATGCTAAGTAACCGGGTTACATTATCTGCCGATTGTCTATTTTTAATAAATCCTGTTTGATCCATATGTATTAATTTTGGTATTTAGATAATCTGTTAGATAAGATTTTTGCTATTATTTTATAGTCAGTGTTTAACAAAGAAATAGGTCTATATGATGTTGGCTTTAAAAGATCTCATCTTTTTTTGGCAATACTACTAAAATAGCTGTCGATAATGATTCTGGAAGTTTATGCATTCTTTCCGCTTGATGTATTAACTCCATAAGAGGAGGAATTAATAGATCTTTAAACTTTTTATAAAATTCAGGTGGAAAACCATCTTCTCCTGGGGATTTATTACTTTGAAATGATCCTAGAGCTTCTTCGACCTCTTTTAATGTAAAAGGCACATCTAATCCCTTCTGTTCTTCCGAATTCAATTTTGGAAGAGTTATTTGTGATAAAAACCTTTCTATCTTGACATTATCATTTTGTGGTTCTGATTGATACAGGTTCAGAATAAAAATTCTTAAAAGTTTCATTAATTTCTAAAGGTTTATAAGTAATTTTATTTACTCTTGTTCGAATTGCATTTATCGTTTTAGAAGTCTGGTCTGTTTTTAACTGCCAAGCAAGAACCTTATGTGATCTTTCACTTAGTCCATAATATATCTGTTTAGTTCTCATAATTGCTTTTTCTGTTCGATATGTCTGAAGTGTATTATATTGTAACTTCTTATTAACAAGTTGTCTTCGTTTTTCTTCTGTCAGATATCTTTGAGATTCATTTTCTAATTTTGTAATCTCTTTTTCCAATTGATCTATTTCTATCATATATTCCTTCTTAATTTTAGAAGTATAACTTATTATCTGACCTCTCAAATATGCCTTCATTGCTTCCCACAATATAAATTTATTATCAACTGAATGTGAATTTGTATCTAAAAAAAACTGAATCTGCTTTTTCATAAAATCACAAAAATCTTGATGTTTTAGTAATATTGAAATAATTCTCCATCTGTAAATTGATTCCTCTTTATCTATCATTATCATTGTCATTATCAAAGGAGAATGATCTGACAATATTCTTGCTTTATATTCCATATTTTTCACTGTCTTGAATATTCGTTGTTAATAGGAAAAAAATCTATCCTTGATTAAGTTTTATGTCTATTTGAATAAAATGAATAATCTCTTACTTTTGGGTTAATTCTTCTCCATATATCAATCTTTCATCAATGATAAAGTTAATTTTGCTATTTTTGATTTTGTGACAACCTTTGTTGATCTATCTAAAACTGGATCTAGACAAAAGTTAAAATCTCCACCTATTAATATCTTGTCATGTGCGTTAGCCAAATTCAAAAAGACCTCGTATAAATTTTACATCATTTTCATTTGGTGCATAAATATTCATAGGAGTCCATAGTTCTGAAAAAATTGACAATGTATAATTACATATCTGCTCGCCGAATCAATTAATACATTTTCTATTTTAATTGGTAAATTTTTATTAACCAAAATTGCAACTCCTCTCGCCTTTGAGTTAAATGAAGCTGCAATAACATTTCCAACCCAATCTCTTTTTAATTTCTGATGTTCTTTCTCTATTAAGTGTGTTTCTTGTAAAAAAAAGAAAATAGATATACCTTTTTAATGTGTGTTAAGATTCTTCTTCTTTTCACCAGTCCGTTAAGCCCATTAACATTAAAACTTTAAAAATTTAGTAAATTAGTCATTGTTTTTAATTGGGTTACTCCAATCTATAATAATACCTAATCTTTCAACTTTCGTGGTACTTTGGGGAATCTTTTTAAAATTCTCCATGTTGCTATGTGTGTCCCCACCGATCATCCAGGCAAAAAAAAAAGATAGAAGAAAAATAGATTATAAAGTAAAAAACAAAATACCCCCTACTAATGTTGTGGATAAAAAAACCCACAACATTACCCCCCTCTGTTTTACGGATCATGGCCGTCGTCATGACTACACACGTGAATCCCGTAGCAATCGATCCAAAGCTCACCCAGCTCCCCAGTGACATAAAAATGTATATATATGAGAAGAAAAATACTACTCGCAATTAATAATTCTCCCCCTGTATCATCCTTAAATGTCCATCAATTCCATTCACTGTCTCTGTCTTCATCTTTAATCCATTACGCTTAGAAATCTCTTGGAAATTATCAGTGTTGCTGGGTGACGCATTATGAATTTATAACCCTTTTCCCATAAAGCTTTTTTCACTGGGTTAAATTCCTTTTTTCTCTTCAAAAGGTTATAAGTTATATCAGAATAGAAAAGAATTGCTTTCCCTTCTATCATTAATGTCCGTTTACTCTTTCTGGCACATTGGGCAGCCGCCTTCAGGATCTTTTCTTTATCTTGGTATCTTAAGCATTTTATCAAAATTGATCGCGGAGTTTGATCAGCTTGATGTCTTGAACTTAAGGCTCTATGACCCCTTTCAATTTCAATTAGAGTTTCTTCTTCCATTTCCAAGTTTTCAGGGAACCATTGTTGAAAAAAAATTATTGGATCTTATCCTTCTATATCTTCTTTATCCAACAATCTTAATATTGTTTCGTCTGCTAAAATTTTCAAGCTTCTCCACTTTTTCCAACAATTGTTTTCTTTCTAATGTCCAGGCAGAGATATTATCTTCCATTTTATTCATTCTTTCAACCATAACTTCCGTTGTGGCTTCCAAGTCTATAATTCTCTTTCATTTTTTCCTGTCTTTTTATCATTTTATCAAAAATAATCTCGATATTTATCTTTTTCATTTCTTCTATTGCGTTTAATTTTTCTAATTTACGCATTATTTGCATCAAAGTTTTTTCTATATTTCCAGAAAAACTTTTACCTCCATCTTCGTCTGATTTATCCAGAGAATCTGAATCTGCCTCAGATTCATTTTCACTTCCCGTTTCAATCGTAACTGGGATTTGTAGTTTTGAGTGCTCGCATTTGCGCATGCTCCTTCCTTCACGTTTGCGCAGTTCTTGTTGGTCTTTTTCTTTAGAAATGGTCGGTGTTGCCACAGTTTCCTGTTCTGTATCGCTGCAGGTAAAATGTACCTGAGCCCGCGGTTCTCTGGCAGCAGCGGGCCTTGATTCTGTTCCAACTTGCGTTGTCTTCACGGTAATAGTTTTCTTCATCTTCTGTTTATGAGACACAGTTTGAAACAATCCGGAGTAGTTTATAAGTAACTTTTAGAAAGTATTTACTAACTTTTCTTCACGTAAACATTAATTTACTGATTTTTTATGGGAGCTGGTTTCCCGTGTCTCCATCCTACATCATTACGTGAACCCCCCCCTCCCCCCCGGACTGTGTTTTGTTGTGATCTTTAGGTTCCAGAGAGAAAGTTACTACCCAGTATGGTGTTGTAATTTCTTTAATGCTCCTAATTTTCCTTCACAGTTCCGAGCTCAGAGATCACCGAGCTCCTGGCAAACTGTAACGATTTCCAGCTGCTGCAGTTGACGGACTTCTACCGGGACAGGCTGGAGCAGGCGATGGAAGGAGGGGTGCACGGAGTGAGCCTGGCGTTAACAGCCGAGAATCAGTTCAGTGGAGAGGAACATCGAGTGAGTGGGAGGGAGAATGGGTTTGAATTTTCACACATCACAGGACTGATGGGTGTCGGAACTCTGACTCAGCGGATAATAAAGCATAAAAACAAATCAGAAATAAATATATATAATTCTTAAAACTGTGAATCTGAAGGAATGATTGAAAGAGTTGTAAATACCCCTGCTGGCAGCTCAATGTTCAGAGCGAGGCGAGTAGGCAACAGTTCTATGATGTTGCAATAAACGAGCTTAAATAGAAATACGGTAGGAATCTTTATTTCGGGAAGGGTGTACAGTGTGACGGCAGGATTCAGTGAGAACCGGGGCATTACGACTGGATGCCACAGGAGCTCGAGTGTGTTCTGTTCTGGGTGGAGATGATTGTGTTACAATCTGTAACTGTAAACAGTGTGGATTGGGGAATACTGCCGTGTTGTAATGTGTAGTCACTGAATAAACCTCCACTGGGAAAGGCAAAGGAAAGGCATCATGTGTCAGCTGGTAATCCGCTGTCATGTTGGACACTGGCAGACTGAGGAGATGAATCACATCATCTTTTCTGCAACTTCTCCAAGACTGTTCACTCTGTTATAAAAACCCTCCTGAATTCTTTCTTCATCTGTCATCATTATTTTCTGATTTCTGTTTTGCTCCGTCAAATCCGGTGAGGAATTATTTATGGATTTGGAGCCACGTCAATGAAGCGGTCACAGACCAGCCAGGATCTCATTGACTGGTGGACCAGGTTCACGGTGAATGTCCCTCCGTGTGCTCTGCACTCAGAATGTACAGTCCATGTCCAGACAGAATCAGCACCCGTCCGGGTGACTGCTCAGTGTGATCCCGTTACAGAGCACATCATTTACTTCTCATTCTCTGTGTGAATCTGTCAGTCCCCAATATGTTCACCGTTACTCTTCACAGAAAATCTCTGATCTCGCTGATAAGGGAGAGGGGGCGGACAGTTCTAAACTCCTCCTGAGCCTGGTGATGGAGAAAGGCTCCCGCGCCCCGAGGGTGATGTGGGAAATCTTTGTGAAAATGCGGATTGGTTTCCCAAAGTTGGACAAAATACTGAAAGAAATACAGGAACATGGTGAGAGAGTATCAGAGATTAATTTAATTTTGGAATCAAACATTACGTACCTATAATTTGAGGAATTGAAACGTGTGAAATTATTTAAATTCGAACAGGTTGTGTTCCGGTCCATCGACCCGCACCGGACATTCCCAGAGAGCTGAAAGGTAAGTGAAGAAACCACTGTTTCCACCGAAGGTTGATATTATGTAGGGTCATGTCGTTGTTGAGCCACGGGGATTTGATCAGGTAAATGTTCCACCGTGACACAGCGCACAGTGAGATACATGGAAAAATGTTTGCTGGAGGGAGAGTTTTCACAGGACATTATGAGGAACAACTCAGAGAGTTGGTGAGTTTGCTGAAAGGGATCACTGATCTTTGGCCAAAGATGTTAATTTTCAAAACGTACCAAAGGAATTTTTTTAAACTGCTCACGTTTCTGTCACCTGTATTACTGCTTTTCCACTCCACATTCAGACAATAAAGCCCTTCCGTTTCCCTGCACTAAGGATTTGATAATTCTCGACAATTTCCCGGCAAACTTATTCTTCACTGTTCTTCATGCTGTTTGCCGAGGGAACAGTCATGGTAGTGACATTCCCACATCTATTTCTGAGTAGAGAACAGACTCCCTCCCTGATTATTCAGGAAAATTGTTTCGCCCACTGTCACATTCTCTAAAGTAAACATTTTAACAATCAATGTTTTCCTACGCTTCCTGTTTCACCCGAATACGTTGTTTGGAGAACCCACACACTCCCTGACAGGTCCTGACACACTGTGAGCCCCCACACACCCCTGACAGGGTCCTGACACACTGTGAGACCCCACACACCCCTGACAGGGTCCTGACACACTGTGAGACCCCACACACCCCTGACAGGGTCCTGACACATTGTGAGACCCCTCACAACCCTGGCAGGTTCCTAACACACAGTGAGACCCTCCACACTCCTGATAGCTTCCTGACACACTACGAGACTCCACACATTCCTGACAGGATCTTGACACACTGTGTGACCCCACACACCCCTGACAGGGTCCTGACACACTGTGAGACCCCACAAACCCCTGACAGGGTCCTGGCACACTGTGAGACCCCACACACCCCTGGCAGGGTCCTGACACACTGTGAGACCCCACACACCCCTGGCAGGGGCCTGACACACTGTGAGACCCCACACACCCCTGGCAGGGTCCTGACACACTGTGAGACCACACACACCCCTGGCAGGGGCCTGACACATTGTGAGACATGATACACCCCTGACAGGTTCCTGAAACACCATGAGATCCTACACACACCTGGTATGAACCTGAAACAGTGTGAGACCCCACACACCCCTGGCACGGTCCTGACAGGATGTGAGACCCCACACTACTAACCGGATACTGACACACGCTGAGACCCCTCACACTCCTAAACAGGTTCCTGACACACTGTGAGACGCCACACACCCCTGACAGGGTCCTGACGCACTGTGAGACCCCACACACGCCTGACAGGGTCCTGACACACTGTGAGACCCCACTCACCCCTGACAGTGTGCCGGAACACTGTGAGACCCCACATAACCCTGACAGGTTCCTGATACACCATGAGATCCCACACATACCTGATAGGGTCCTGATACACTGGAATTTAGAAGTATGTGAGGTGATCTGATTGAAACATATAAGATTCTTAAGGGATTGGACATGCTAGAGACAGGAAACGTTCCCGAGTCCAGAACAAGAGGCCACAGCTAACAGTAAGGGGTAGGTCATTTAGAACGGAGTTCAGGAAAAACTTTTTCACCCAGAGAGTTGTGGATCTATGGAATGCTCTGCTTCAGAAGGCAGTGGAGACCAATTCTCTGGATGCTTTCAAGAAAGAGTTAGATAGAGCTCATAAAGATTGCGGAGTCAAGGGATATGGGGAGAAGGCAGGAACGGGGTACTGTTTGTGGATGATCAGCCATGATCACATTGAATGGCGGTGCTGGCTCAAAAGGCTGAATTGCCTACACCTGCACCTATTGTCTATTATCAATTGACAAACCGTGAGACCCCATATGCCCCTGACAGGGTCCTGAAACTCTGAGTCCCCACACACACACCTGGTATGATCCTGTCACACTGTGAGACCCCACACACACCTCACAGGGTCCTGAAACACTGAGACCCCACACACACCTGGCATGATCCTGAAACAGTGTGAGACCCCACACACCCCTGGCACGGTCCTGACAGGATGTGAGATCCCACACTCCTAACCGGATACTGACACACGCTGAGACCCCTCACTCTCCTAAACAGTTTCCTGACACACTACGAGACTCCACACATTCCTGACAGGATCCTGACACACTGTGAGTCCCAACACACCCCCGGCAGGGTCCTGACACACTGTGAGACATGACACACCTGACATGTTCCTGACACACTGTGAGACCCCACACACACCTGACAGGGTCCTGACACACTGTGAGACCCCACACACCTGACATGTTCCTGACACACTGTGCCCTCCCCATACATCCCTGGCAGAGGCCGGACACAGTGCATAACCCCACTCACCCATGACAGGATTTGAACACACTTTGAGATCCCACATACCCCACCCACCCACCCGCAGTGCATGTTCTGATCAGCAAAGCTACTTCTTTGTATTTTGAATCAGTGACGGTGGGAGGGTAGGGGGAGCTATGATTCCCCGACCTGTTCCTTTGACAGAATGCCCACCACCCTCTTCTCTATCTCCATACGTCACATCAACACTGGGGATTAAAAGATTCTTCCTCAGGAGCAATGACATCTGTGACAGTAGTGGGAGATTGTCCGGGACGGGACAGTTGGTGGTCAGTAAACTACCAGAGAAATACTCACCTTCACAGCACAGTTAATGTGGAAATGTGATGACCTGGTGTTTATCTGGACCAGGCCTCTCTGTCCAGTCAGCGGTCTGTTAATCGAATTTACTTTACTGTACGAATATCCATTGATGAATCCAATCAATGCAATAGCTGTGAGCTAACTCGTGTGTGCTTAAATACTGAATTCAGCGTTGAGGCATCTAACAGTTTGTCCACTGTCTGTTCCCATGGAAGATGTTCAACAGAAACACAAGGAGACTCTGCGGGCACAAACTGAAACACTGAGAGTGAACACGATCCTGATGAGGGAGAAGGTGAAGGTTTTCCAGCTGGTTGATCGATACTCTGAGCTCACGGTCATTTCTACTGTTCGAGATCGGAGACTGGTGGAACATGAGCTGCTGGCAAGAGGCAGAGACCACGAGGATTGGAGAGAGAAACATCTCCGCAGAGAGCTGGAAAAACTCCGGACTGATCAGTTGTTCCAGAGCAGCTTTTCCCGAAGTAAATCAAAATCTGGGAGTTCGGCAGCAGTGGCTGGAGTCGCGGGGATCGGGAAAACAACAATGGTACAAAAGATTGTTTATGACTGGGCCACGGGGAAAATATACCAACAGTTCCAGTTTGTCTTCAGTTTCAAATTCCGCGATTTAAACACCATTAACTGCAGAATAAACCTGAGGGAACTCATTCTGGATCAGTATCCTTACTTTGGGAATATCCTGAGAGAGCTCTGGAAGAACCCAGAGGGATTGCTGTTTATATTCGATGGTTTGGATGAATTCAATGATAAAATTGATTTTGCTGACAGTCGGAGAGACACTGAACCTCAGTCCACACGCACAGATCCTGAATTCAAGTGCAAGGTGTCTGACATTGTGTACAGTTTAATCCAGGGCAAGCTGCTCCCAGGGTGTTCAGTGCTGGTGACCACCCGCCCCACTGTGTTACATTTATTGGAAAAGGCAGAGATCAGTGTCTGGGCTGAAATCCTGGGATTTGGCGGAGAGGAACGGAAGGAATATTTCATCAGGCATTTTGAAGATCAGACGGTGGCGGAAGCTGTTTTCAAACACGTGAAGGAGAATGAGATCCTGTACACCATGAGCTACAACCCCTCCTACTGCTGGATCCTTGCTCTGGCACTGGGCCCCTTCTTCACACAAAGTGTCAGGGACCCGCAGCGAGTTCCCAAGACCATCACCCAACTGTACTCCTACTATATTTACAACATCCTGAAAAACCACGGCCGTGAGATTGACAAACCCCGTGATGTCTTACTCAGGGTTGGTCAGATGGCCTTCAGAGGAGTGTCCGAGAAGAGGATTGTGTTTACAGATGGAGATTTGATCAAGTTCAATCTGCAGCCTTCCCAGTTCCTGTCCGGGTTCCTGATGGAGCTTTTGGAGAGAGAGGATTCTGCCCGGAGCGTGGTGTACACATTCCCACACCTCACCATCCAAGAGTTTGTAGCTGCAGTCGCACAATTCCTGAATCCACATCCCGGGGATATCCTGAAAATCCTTGCTGAAGCCCACAACATGGGAGATGGGCGATTTGAGGTATTTCTCCGTTTTGTCGCTGGTCTCTCCAACCCAATGACAGCTCGGGGCCTGGAGGAGTTTCTGGGTCCATTTCCTCATCAAACAACCTGCCGGGTGATTGACTGGGTGAAGGAGGAGGTTAAACGCCAGAGTGGAAAAACGAGGAGTGAAGCTGGTAAAAGGAGCCTCCTGAACACATTGCACTACCTGTTTGAGTCTCAGAATCGTGGACTGGCTCAGGACGCACTGGGATCTGTGAAAACGCTTTCATTCAGTGGAATGACACTGACCCCGATTGACTGCGCTGTCCTGTCTCATGTCATCGGACTCTGTGATACAATAAAACACCTCGACCTGGAGAACTGCCACATTCAGTGTGAAGGAATCCAGCGGCTGGGACCCGGGCTGCACAAGTGCCAGGAGTTGGGGTAACTTGATTTATCTCTCACTCTAAACAATGAAACTGTTCCATTGTGTTGTTTCAATGTAAAGTGATTTGGGTAAAACTGTAGTAAATCAGATTGTGAAGAATTGTGACAAATGCCCAGGGGATCGGTCAGTAATTCCCCAAGGACGGGAGGGTTCTGTGGTTCCTTGTGAAGGGATGTTGGAGACTTCATCAGATCAGTGAACAACGACCATTGGTTTAATGGTAGTAAATCACAGGAATGGCTGTTTCTCGCTGCCTGTGACACGTCCATTGACAATGTTCCTTCTCACTGTTACTGACACCCAGACCGACACTGACTGCAGCAGGTGGGTCAGAGATTCACACCCCCTTCCCGGTGAGGGACAAGAGACCATCAGCAGACTGTCCCCGTGAGAAGGAAAGAAATACCATTGTGAGATTGTCCTCCCCTGCCCTTCCCCGTGTGTGACTGTGCTCACTTCCAGATACGCAAAGAGCGAGGGCACATCTCCTCTGGGGCTCTGTTCAGACCCAACACACACGTACAAAAAATTTCTGCATCCTCTCGTCTTGTAGGATTATCGTTTACCCTCGGAAACCTCCTGTGGGACCTCACATCCCAAACACCCTTCCATTCTTTGGAATCTCGCCCCCATCCCCATTCCTCCTGTGGGCTCTCTATTACTCTTTCCTCATCCTCCTGTGGGATGTCTTTTCCACACACCCCCCCCCACTTTCTGTGAGATCTCTCTTCCCCATTCCCCTTCCTCTTGTGAGATCTCTCCTCCCCATCCCTCTTCCTCCTGTGAGATCTCTCTTCCCCATCCCCCTTCCTCCTGTGGGATCACTTACCCATCCCCCTTCCTCCTGTGGGATCTCTCACTCCCATCCCCCTTCCTCCTGTGGGATTTCTCATCCGCATCCCCATTCCCCCTCTGGGGCCTCTGTTCCCATCCCACTTCCATCTGTGGGATCTCACTTCCCCATCAACTTCCTGCCGCTTGATCTCTGTTCCGCATCCCCTTCCTCCTGTGGCATTTAACCTCCCCACCCCTTTCTTCCTGTGGGATCTCTCTTCCCCATCCACCAGACCCCCGTGGGGGCACTGTTTCCATCCCTCCACTTCCTATTGGATCTTGTTTCCCCATTTCCCTTCCTCCTGTACATCTCTCTTCCCCATCCCCCTTCCTTCTGTGGGATCTCTCTCCCCAATCCCCTACATCCGGTGGGATCTCACTTCCGCATCCCACTTCCTTCCGTGGCATTTATTTTCCCCATCCCTCTTCCTCCTATGGGATCTCTCCTACTCATCCCCCAACCTCCTGTATGATTTCGCTTCCCCACCCACTTCCTCCTGTTTCGTCTCTCGTCCCCATCCCCGTCATCCTATGGGATTTCTATTCCCCATTCCCCTTCCTTCTGTGGGATTTCTCTTCCCCATCCCCCTTCCTCCTGTGGGATCTCTCTTCCCCATCTCCCTTCCTCCTGTGGGATCTCTCTTCCCCATCCCCCTTTCTCCTGTGGGATTGCTCTTCCCCATCCCCCTTCCTCGTGGGGATCTCTCTCCCCCATCCCCCCTTCCTCCTGTGGGATATCCCTTCCCCATCTTCCTGCCTGAGTGAACTCTCCTCCCCACACCCCTTCATAGAATCATAAAATTATAAAGCCATTCGGCCCTTCTGCTCTGTGCCAAAACTTTATTCCTCTTGTCCCATTGACCTGCACCCAGTCCATAACCGTCCAGACCTCTCCCATCCATGCATCTATCCAATTTATTGTCAAAGCTTAAGAGTGAGTCCACATTTTCTACATCAGATGGCAGCTCGTTCCACACTCCCACCACTCTCTGAGTGAAGAATTTCCCCCGAAACCTTTCCCCTATCACCCTGAAGCCGTCCTCCTGTAATTTATCTCTCCTCATGTATGTGGAAAGAGCCTATTCGCATTTACCCTGTCTATACCCCTCAGAGTTTTGTAAACCTCTTTGAAATCTCCCCTCATTCTTCTCTGCTCCAAGGAATAAAGTCCTAACCTGTTCAATCTTTCCTTGTAACTCAACTCCTGAAGACCCGGCAACATCCTAGTATATCTTCTTTGCACTTTTTCAAACTTCCTATAGTTAGGTGATCAGAACTGCACACAATACTCCAAATTTGGCTTCACCAATGTCTTATACAACCTCACCATAATATTCCAACTCCTATACTCAATACTTTGATTTATGAAAGCCAGGATGCCAAAAGCCTTCTTTACAACCCTGTCTACCTGTGACGCCACTTTCAGGGACTTATGTATCTGAACTCCCAGATCCCTTTGTTCCTCCACACTCCTCAGTGTCCTACCATTTACTGTGTATGTCCTACCTTGATATGTCCTTCCAAAATGCAACACCTCACACATGTCTGCATTAAAGTGGTGACTAGTGGTGTGCTTCAGGGATCTGTACTGGGTCCAATGTTGTTTGTCATATACATTAATGATCTGGATGATGGAATGGGTAAATTGGATTAGTAAGTATGCAGATAATACTAAGATAGGTGACGTTGTGGATAATGAAGGTTTTCAAAGCTTGTTGTTCAAAGATTTAGGCCAGTTAGAAGAGTGGACTGAAAGATGGCAGATGGAGTTTAATGTTGATATGTGTGAGGTGATACATTTTGCTAGGAATAATCCAAAAAGGACATATATGGTAAATGGTAGGGTACTGAGGAATGCAGAAGAACAGAGTCATCTAGGAATAATGGTGCATAGTTCCCTGAAGGTGGAATCTCATGTGGATAGGGTGGTGAAGAAAGCTTTTGGTATACTGGCCTTTATAAATCAGAGCATTGAGTATAGGAGTTCGATTGTACTGTTAAAATTGTACAAGGCATTGTTAAGGCCAAATTTGGAGTATTGTGTACAGTTTTGGTCACCGAATTATAGGAAAGATGTCAACAAAATAGAGAGAGTACAGAGGAGATTTACTAGAATGTTACCTGGGTTTCAGCACCTAATGAACAAGTTAGGTCTTTATTCTTTGGAGCGTAGAAGGTAGAGGGGGGACGATAGAGGTATTTACAATTATGAGGGGGATAGATAGAGTTGACGTCGATAGTCTTTTTCCATTCAGAGTAGGGGAGATTCGAACAAGAGGGAATGAGTTGAGAGTGAAAGGGCAAAAGTTTAGGGGTAACACAAGGGAGAACTTCTTTACTCAGAGAGTGGTAGCTGTGTGGAAGGAGCTTCCAGTAGAAGTTGTAGAGGCGGGTTCGATTTTGTCATTTAAAAAAAATTAGATAGGTATATGGACAGGAAAGGAATGGAATGGGGGGTTATGGGCTGTGTGCAGGTAGGTGGGAGTAGGTGAGAGTAAGCATTCGGCACAGACTAGAAAGGCCGAGATGGCCTGTTTCCGTGCTGTAATTGTTATATGGTTATATGTCATACGTCATAAATTCCATCTGCCATTTTCTGGCCAATTTTTCCAATTGGTCCAGATCCTCACTGTCCACAACACCTCCATCTTAGTGTCATCAGCAAACCAGCTGATCCAGTTTATCACATTATCATCTAGATCATTGATACAGACAACAAACAACAATGGTCCCAGCACAGGTCCCTGAGGCACATCACTAGTCACAAGCCTCCAGTTTGAGAAGCAATCATCCACTCTCATCCCCATCCCTCTTCCTTCTGTGGGATCTCGCCTACTCAACCCCCAACCTCCTGTATGATCTCACTTTTCCACCCACTTCCTCCTGTCTCGTCTCTCTTCCCCACGCCCGATCATCCTATGGGATATCTATTCCCCATTCCCCTTCCTTCTGTGGGATCTGTCGTCACCACCCCGCTTCCCCCCGAGGGATCGCTCTTCCCCATCACCCTTCCTCCTGTGGGATCTCTCATCCCCATCCCCCTTCCTCCTGTGGGTTCTCACTTCCCCTTCCCCCTTCCTCCTGTGGGATCTCTCATCCCCATCCCCCTTCCTCCTGTGGGATCTCTCTTCCCCATCTTCCTCCTGTGGGTCATCATAATGCCCCCTCTTCCTGTGGGATCTGTCTTGTCCTTCCACATGTATCTCTCTTCCCCATCCCACATCCTCCTGTCAGATCTCTCTTCCCCATTCTCCTTCCAACTGTGGGATAATTCCTCTCCACCATCTTTCTTCCTAGGGATATATCTTCCCCAACCCCCTTACTTCTGTGCGATCTCTATTCTCCATCCCCTTCCTCCTGTGGGATCTCTCTTCCCCATTCCCCTTCCTCCTCTGGGATCTCTCTTTCCCTTCCCCATTACTCATGGGGTTTCTCTCCTACTTATCCCATATCCTCCTACGGGATCTCTCTTCACAATCCCACTTCATCCTGTGGGATCTCTCTTCCACATCCTCCTTGTGGGATCTCTCTTGCCTATTACCTTCCTGATATTGGATATCTCTTCTCATCCACTTTCCTGCTCTGGCATCTCTTTACCCGATCGCACTTCCTCATGTGGGATCTCTCTTCCCCATCCCCCTTCCTCCTGTGGGATCTCTTTTCCCCATCCCCTTACTCCTGTAGGGCCTCGGTTCGAATTCCCACCACTTCCTGTCGTATCTCTCTTTGGCATACCCCATCCTCCTGTGGGATCTCTCTTCCCAATCCCCTTTCCTCCTGTGAGATCTCTCTTCCCAATCCCACATCCTCCTGTGGGATCTCTCTTCCACATCCCCCTTCCTCCTGTGGGATCTCTCATCCCCATCTCCCTTCCTCCTGTGGGATCTCTCTTCCCCATCCCACTTCCTCCTGTGAGATCTCTCTCTCCCATTCCCCTTCCTCCTGTGGGATCTCTCTTCCCAATCCCCCTTCCTCCTCTGGGATCTCTCTTCCCCATCCCCCTTCCTCCTGTGGGATCTCTTCCCCAACCCCCTTCCTCCTGTGGGATCTCTCTTCCCTATCCCCCTTCCTCCTGTGGTATCTTTCTTCCCCATCCCTTTAGCTCGGGTGGGTCTATTTCACTGTGTCCCATTGACATTTCTGCAGTTTGGTCAGGAACACTTTTCTCTCCATTGGGTAATGGGACAGAATATGTGGCATTTACAGGGTCACACCGACAGACAAAATTACTTACATTCGGCGAATACCCTGGAGCTGGGCAGTGAGGGACATTGACAGTGATGATAACTCCGATCAGTGATTTACTGAAGAGTTTAATGTTTCCTGAAATATCCGAGTGAGAGAAATTCCCCCAGACCCACGGTTTGAATCACTTTGTTCATCAATCTGTCTGTTTGTGTTTAGACTTGGGGGGAACCAGCTGGGAGATTCAGGAGTGAAACTGGTGTCTGCGGCTCTGAGGAACCCGGAGTGTAAAATACAGAAACTGTGGTAAGTACCAGACTGTGGGGGATTGTGTTTACAGTTACTGGGTGTCTGACACTGAACATTAATGTGATCAGTAGAAATAAAGAAACATAGAAAACCTACAGGACAATACAGGCCCTTCGGCCCACAAAGCTGTGCCGAACATGTCACTACCTTAGAATTTCTTCAGTTTTACCCATAGCCCTCCATATTTCAAAGCTCCATGCAACCTTCCTGGAGTTAAAAGATTCGATCTTTTCCGTCTCCACCACCGCCACCAGCAGCCCATTCCACGCACTCACCACTCTCTGTGCAAAAAACTTAACCCTGACCTCTCCTCTTTACCTACTTAAAGCACCTTAAAAATATGCCCTCGTGCTAGCCATTTCAGCTCTGGGGAAAAGCCTCTGACTCTCTACACGATCAATGCCTCTCATTATCTTGTACACCTCTATCAAATCACCTCTCATCCTCCGTCACTCCAAGAGAAAAGGCCGAGTTCACTCAATCTATTCTCATAAGGCATGCACCACAATCCAGGCAAAATCCTTGTAAATCTCCTCTGCACCATTTCTATGGTTTCCATGTCCTTCCTATAGTGAGGCGACCAGAATTGAGCACAGTACTCCAAGTAGGGTCTGATCAGGGTCCTATATCACTGCAACATATAACCATATAACAATTACAGCAAGGAAACAGGCCATCTCAGCCCCTATAGTCCGTGCCGAACGCTTACTCTCACCTAGTCCCACCAACCTGCACTCAGCCCATAACCCTCCAATCCTTCCCTGTCCATATTCCTCTCCAATTTTCCTTTAAATGACAATACCGAACCTGCCTCTACCACTTCTACTGGAAGCTCATTCCACAGAGCTACCACTCTCTGAGTAAAGAAATTCCCCCTCGTGTTACCCTTAAACTTTTGCCCCTAACTCTCAAATCATGTCCTCTTGTTTGAATCTCCCCTACTCTCAATGAAAAAGCCTATCCACGTTAACTCGATCTATCCCCCTCATAACCTCTCAACTCTTAAACATTACCTCTCGTCTCTTAAACTCAATCCCACGACTGACTTTTGGGTCCCTGTACCAATTCCGCTCTTCCTGTGGCCTCTGTCTTTCTCATCTCCCTTCCTCCTGTGGGATATCTCTTCCCCATCCACCTTCCTCCGGTGGTATCTTTCTCTCCCATCCCCCTTCCTCCTGTGGGACCTCTCTTCCACATCCCCTTCCTACTGTGGGATCTCTCTTCTCCATCCTCCTTCCTCCTGTCGGATTTCTCTTCCCCATTCCCTTCCTCCTGAGGGATTTCTCCTCCCCATTCCCTTCCTCCTGAGGGATCTCTCTTCCACATTCCCTTCCTGCTGTGGGATTTCTCTTCCACATTCCCTTCCTCCTGTGGGTTCTCTCCTCCCCATCCCCCCTCCATCCTGTGGCATCTCTCCTCCCCATCCCCCTTCCTCCTGTGGGATCGCTCTTCCCCATCCCCCTTCCTCCTGTGGGATCGCTCTTCCCCATCTCCCTTCCTCCTGTGGGATCGCTCTTCCCCATCCCCTTCCTCCTGTGGGATCTCTCCTCCCCATCCCCCCCCATCCTGTGGCATCTCTCCTCCCCATCCCCCTCCATCCTGTGGGATCTCATTTTCCCACCCCCCTTCCTCCTGTGGGATTTCTCTTCCCCATTCCCTTTCTCCTGTTGGATTTCTCTTCCCCATTCCCTTCCTGCTGAGGGATCTCTCTTCCCCATCCCCTCCCTCCTGTGGGATTTCTCTTCCCCATTCCCTTCCTCCTGTGGGATTTCTCTTCTCCATCCCCCTTCCTCCTGAGGGATCTCTCTTCCACATTCCCTTCCTCCTGTGGGTTCTCTCTTCCACATCCCCTTCCTCCTGTGGGATCTCTCCTCCCCATCCCCCCTCCATCCTGTGGCATCTCTCCTCCCCATCCCCCTTCCTCCTGTGGGATCGCTCTTCCCCATCTCCCTTCCTCCTGTGGGATCGCTCTTCCCCATCCCCTTCCTCCTGTGGGATCTCTCCTCCCCATCCCCCCCATCCTGTGGCATCTCTCCTCCCCATCCCCCTCCATCCTGTGGGATCTCATTTTCCCACCCCCCCTTCCTCCTGTGGGATTTCTCTTCCCCATTCCCTTTCTCCTGTTGGATTTCTCTTCCCCATTCCCTTCCTGCTGAGGGATCTCTCTTCCCCATCCCCTCCCTCCTGTGGGATTTCTCTTCCCCATTCCCTTCCTCCTGTGGGATTTCTCTTCTCCATCCCCCTTCCTCCTGAGGGATCTCTCTTCCCCATCCCCCTTCCTCCTGTGGGTTCTCTCTTCCCCATCCACTTACTCCTGTGGGATCTCTCCTCCCCATCCCCCTCCCTCCTGTGGGATCTCTCCTCCCCATCCCCCTTCCTCCTGTGGGATCTCTCCTCCCCATCCCCCTTCCTCCTGTGGGATCTCTCATCCCCATCCCCCTTACTCCTGTGGGATCTCTCCTCCCCATCCCCCTTCCTCCTGTGGGTTCTCCCTTCCCCATCCCCCTTCCTCCTGTGTGATCTCTCTTCACCATCCCCCTTCCTTTTGTTGGATCTCTCTTCCCCATTCCCTTCGTCCTGTGGGATTTCTCTTCTCCATTCCCTTCCTCCTGAGGGATCTCTCTTCCCCATCCCCCTTCCTCCTGTGGGTTTTCTCTTCCCCTTCCTCTTCCTCCTGTGGGATCTCTCTTCCCCATCCCACTTCCTCCTGTGGGATCTCTCTTCCCCATCCCCCTTCCTCCTGTGGGATCTCTCCTCCCCATCCCCCTTCCTCCTGTGGGATCTCTCCTCCCCATCCCCCTTCCTCCTGTGGAATCTCTCCTCCCCATCCCCCTTCATCCTTTGGGATCTCTCCTCCTCATCCCCTTTCCTCCTGTGGGATCTCTCTTCCCCATCCCCCTTCCTCCTGTGCGGCCTCTCCCTGAGAACATCTGTTTCCAATTTATGCTTACAAGTTCCAGCCTTATAGCCTCATCATTCCCTTTACTCTAATTAAAGGATTTCCAAACTTGCCTGATCCTATCCCTCTCTCATGCCATGGTAAAAGAGATAGAATTGTGATCACTATCTCCAAAATGCTCTCCCTATCAGAGACCTGACACCTGACCAGGTTCATTTCCCAATAGCAGATCAAGTACAACCTCCCCTCTTGTAGGCTTATCTACATATTGTGTCAGAAAACCTTCCTGAACACACCTAACAAACTCCACTCCATCTAAACCCCTCACTCTAGGGAGATGACAATCAATAGTAAATTAAAATCTCACAGCTCAACAACCCTGTTATTATTACTCCTTTCCAGAATCTGTTTCCCTATCTGCTCCTCGATGTCCCTGTTACTGTTGGGTGGTCCATACAAAACACCCAGTAGAGTTATTGACCCCTTCCTGTTCTTAACTTCCACCAACAGAGATGGCGTAGACAACCCCTTCATGACTTCCTCCTTTTCTGCAGCCGTGACACTATCTCTGATCAACAGTGCCACGCCCTCACCTCCTTTGCTTCCCTCCCTGCCCTTTCTGAAACATCTAAAGCCTCGCATTGTCTCCAAATTCTCTCTATTTGTGAGCCAACCTTCCTCTCCTCCGTCACATCAATTTGATTCCCTCCCCCCAGCAATTCTAGTTTAAACTCTCCCCAGTAGCCTTAGCAAACCTTCCCGCTAGGATGTTGGTCCCCCTGGGATTCAAGTGCAACCCGTCCTTTTTGTACAGGTCACACCTGCTCCAAAAGAGGTCCCAATGATCCAGAAATCTGAATCCCTGCCTCCTGCTCCAATCCCTCAGTCAATGCGTTTATCCTCCACCTCATCCTAATCTTATTCTCACTGTCATGTGGCACAGGCAGTAATTCCGAGATCACGACCTCTGAGGTCCTGCTTCTCAACTTCCTTCCTAACTCCCTGTACTCTGTTTTCAGGACCTCTTCCCTTTTCCTACCTATGTCACTGGTACCAATATGTACCACAACCTCTGGCTGTTCTCCCTCACACTGCACGATATCTTGGACGTGATCAGAAACATCCGAGACCCTGGCACCTGGGAGGCAAACTACCATCCGAGTTTCTTTCCTGCATCCACAGAATCGTCTGTCTCACCCCCTGACTATAGTCCCCTATCACTACTGCCTTCCTCTTCCTTTCCCTGCCCTCCTGAGCCACAGGACCAGACTCTGTGCCAGAGGCACTGACACTGATGCTCCCCAATCCCATAGGCCACCCCCCTCCGGCAGTACTCGAACAGGAGAACTTATTGTCAAGGGGTACAGCCACAGGGGTACTCTCTAGTATCTGCTTCTTGCCCTTCCTTCTCCTGACTGTCACCCACTTCTTCAGTCTCCCGTGGCCCCGGTCCGACCACCTGCCTGTAACTCCTCTCTATCACCTCCTCGCTCTCCCTGACCAGACGAAGGTCATCGAGCTGCATCTCCAGTTCCCTAACTCGGTCCCTAAGGAGCTGCAGCTCGACACACCGGGTGCAGATGTTGCCGTCCAGGAGGCTGGGAGACTTCCAGGATCTCACACATCTGACACCGAGCACAGAAAACCAGCCTCACACACATACTCTCTGTCTGTATTGTAAACAGATAACCTACCTCGCCTCGACCCTTTATCGCCGAAGCCCCGTTGAGCCAAACCCTTCCTACTCTGTCTCCCGCTCCTCTGACGCTCGCTCTGTAAATCTGTCTTCCTTTTAAACTCTTCTCGCTGTTCTCACTGGCCGACTTGCGCAGTCGTGCTGAAGAAAATAATCAGTAATTGTGTTACTGATAAATACTGTGGATTTGTACCATCTCCTGTCTCTCTGTGTCCTTCACCCTCACTCTCTCTCATCTCCAGGCTGTACAGTGTCGGTCTCACAGATTCTGGTGCCGAGGATCTCGTCTCCGCTCTCAGTACAAACCCATTACTGATGGAGCTGATCCTGAGTGATAATAAACTGGGAGATTCAGGAGTGAAACTGGTGTCTGCGGCTCTGAGGAACCCGGAGTGTAAAATACAGATACTGGGGTAAGTACCAGACTGTGGGAGATTGTGTTTACAGTCACTGGGTATCTGACACTGAACATTAATGTATTCAGTAATTGTCTTACTGATAAACACTGGGGGTTTGTACTCTCTCCTGTCTCTCTGTGTCCTTCACCCTCACTCTCTCTCATCTCCAGGCTGAGGGATGTCGGTCTCACAGATTCTGGTACGGAGGATCTCGCCTCCGTTCTAGGTACAAACCCATCACTGACGGAGCTGGACCTGAGTTTTAATGAACTGGGAGATTCAGGAGTGAAACTGGTGTTTGCGGCTCTGAGGAACCCGGAGTGTAAAATACAAAAACTGGGGTAAGTACCAGACTGTGGGAGATTGTGTTTACAGTCACTGGGTGTCTGACAATGAACATTAATGTGATCAGTAATTGTGTTACTGATAAACACTGGGGATTTGTACCATCTCCTGTCTCTCTGTGTCCTTCACCCTCACTCTCTCTCATCTCCAGGCTGACCCGTGTCGGTCTCACAGATTCTGGTGCCGAGGATGTCGTCTCCGCTCTCAGTACAAAACCATCACTGACGGAGCTGGACCTGGGTTACAACTCTCTGACAGACCGATCTGTCCCCGGTCTCCGCCGCCTCATACTGACCCGCCCGAGTCTGGAGTGGATTGGGTGAGTGTTTGTGTCAATGTCCAATGTGATGAAGTATCAGTGGATCCGCGGGTTTTCTGGTGATATTTGTCTGTGAGTGTTGTTGAAACATTAACCCCGGTCCCCTGTTACTGACACTGTTGTGTAATCTGTTTATTTCATCTTTATTCTCCCATCTGTTTCAGGCTGGACGGGAATCGGTTCGGTGAGACTGGGAAGAAGAAACTGAGACCTCTGCGGGGACTCAGACCCGGACTGAGAGTAGAACTGTCAACATCTGAATGTGTGAACAACCCCGCCCGCGGGATGGGGACATTTGGCCGATTCCCCGCCCGCGGGATGGGGACATTTGGCCGATTCCCCGCCCGCGGGATGGGGACATTTGGCCGATTCCCCGCCCTCCCCTTTAACTCCCGCCCTTACCTTTAATGGCCGCGCGCCGGGGCTGATTGCCAACGGTTTTAATGGAACCGGCTCGGGCCTCACGCTGTGTGCGTCGCTCGCAGCGGTCCCGCAGTGACGTGTTTCCGCCTGTTGTCCGGCGGGGAAGCTTCCGCCGGATGTGCGTGCGCGATACTCCCCACGTGACACCCCGGGGAATTACCCAGACAGGAAGAGCCCGGGGTCCGGGGCTCAGTCTGGGGCACCGGTGTCCCGGGGTGGGGGGGATGATCCCGGGGGAGAATCCTTTTGCTCCCTTTGCTGAGGACGGTGCATTCGGTAGTCTGGCCGATATAATGATGTTAAATTAACAAATCCCTCGGCAGTGACCCTGGATCTGCAGCGATCCCGGACACGGTCCTGAAGTGTGATTTTATAATCATCGGTTCCCCGATGCAGAGTGACGGTGAGAAACGGGACTGATTATTCAACCGGTCACTCGTTGTCGCTGGTCAGTTAATTGTGTGTGACTGTGAGTGAGTCGGGAGCAGCTTATTTATTCCCGCACGTCAGCAACTCACACATTGTTTAATTTACATTTGTAAATTTACTCACTCCCGGGGTCAGACACAGAGTGAATTTCCTTCCACACCGTCCCATCACACAGTCCCGGGGTCAGACACAGAGTGAATTTCCCTCCACACCCGTCCCATCACACACACCCGGAACCAGACACAGAGTGAATCTCCCTCCACACGGTCCCATCACACACTTGCAATTCCAAACACACAGTGAAGCTCCGTCTGCACCATTCCATCACTCAATTAATTCAACCCTGCAAAATCTCATTTCAGGGAAGCAGGCACCATCAATATGCGGGAGACTCCCGGAACTCCCGGGAGAGGTGGGATGTCTGCAATAGAGCAGCTCCTTAGCGGCTGTCCAGCTAGTTTAAATAGCGTTAGCTATGCTAATGAACGAATGACACCCGTTAAATTCACCTCAACAGTGATTTAACCCCACCATGAGCAATAGAAAAGTCACTGTTGTAAACAGTGCAGTGAGCAACACTCTCTTTATTCCTGACCCCTATTAGGCAGGGGTACACTTCAGTGTAGTCTGGGGTGAAGTACGTTTTGTATTTTCTTTTTTTTTAATACTCTGCCATGGAGCGCTCCCTCCCTCTCCCTCCCTCTCCCTCCCTCTCCCTCCCTCCCCCTCTCTCTCCCCCTCTCAAAAAAATCGATTTGCGGGATATTGTATTTAATTCGCGGGCGTCAGGGAGCCGCTATCAATATGCGGGAGACTCCCGGAACTTCCGGGAGAGGTGGGATGTCCGACGCTTCACTTGAAATGGTCGCTGGTGAGGGAGTGACGGCTTTGGTAGAAGTGAGCACAAGAGAGGGAGGGACGCGCTGATTTAAAATGGGCGAATCCTTGGTTAATGTGGCCGCCGGGGATGGAGTGAGACACTGACTTACAATGGCCACTGTCACACACAGAATCTATGGCGAAGGAACATGCGGTGCCCATGGATACAATCCCGGGATCGAGTGTGTTATTGATTGTAATAACAGTATTTGTGTTTCATATCGTCTTCCATATTGTATATATATTCTAATTCTAATAATGTTGTCATTGAATAAACTAATGTATATATCTCAGATACACATACACATATACATGTGGGTTTTGGGGAGGAGGGATGAGGGGTTTGGGAGGAAGAGGAGTGACGGGACGAGGAGTGGACTGATGAGACGGTGAGCGCGGTGAAGTCACTGACTCAATAGGGGACGGAAAGGGGAGGGGAGGAAGTTCCTGTCACAAACTGGTGGCCGACATGGAGAAGATAAAGACGGGGTGAGGTGGAGTGAAAAGACAGAAAGGGAGGGGGAGTGATGGGACGGGGAGGGAGCGGGAGTGTTGGGACGGCAGGGAGTGGTCTGATTGGACAGGGTGGGGAGTGTGGGGGAGTGACTTTTTCAGTAGTGGAGGATGAATGAGTGGTGACTTTTCCTTCGCAAATAAGACGATCTGCAAAAAAGTGGGACGTGGGCGGGAGAAAGGGGGAGCGGGGGTCGGGGACGCGGTCAGGGCTGATGGGTCGGGGAGTTCATTGTCTCAACGAGGGAGAGGGGAGCGACTCACTCAACGGACGGGGGAGAA
This sequence comes from Hemitrygon akajei, assembly GCF_048418815.1. Taxonomy (NCBI): domain Eukaryota; kingdom Metazoa; phylum Chordata; class Chondrichthyes; order Myliobatiformes; family Dasyatidae; genus Hemitrygon; species Hemitrygon akajei. Next base: position 468,115 of record NW_027332084.1, read on the forward strand.
GGAATTGTGTGGGGGAGCGAAATTTCCCATCAGAAAATGTTCACCAAAATGCGATGGATGGCGGGAGAAAGGGCAAGGGCCCAGAGAGGGGAAAGGGTGTCAGGAGTGATGGGGTGAGTAGAGGACTGACTCACTGGGCAACAGAGAGAGAGGTGAAGATTGGCATCGCAAAATGGCAGCCCCAACCAGGATACGATGCAGAGCATCGAGATGGTGTGGAGAGGAGAGCGAGTGGAGGGAGGGAACGCGTTTGCGAGTGATGGCATGGGACGGAGGGTGAGAAGATGGTGAGTGTGAAGGAGTGACACACTTCGTGGTGGAGGAAGTGGGAGGGAGGGTCTGACACTGTCACAAAATGGCTGTCAGCAGAAGGTTAAATGGAGAGTCAGGAGATCGGGCAACGAGGGGAAGGAGAGGAGGGATGAGGAGTTGAGATTGAATAAACAGGGAGGGAAGTGAGTGGAAGGTGAGGAAAAGGGTGCGCCCCATTCTACAATGGTGGGAGAGCGGTTGTCAATGGTAACCATCACAAAATGGCTGCCATCCAGGGTGAGATGGGCAGTGACAGAGGGAAGAGAGAAGGGACAGAGAGCGGAGTGTTTCAGGAGTGACGGGAGCCAAGGGTGGGAGAGGGCGGCTCGTAACAAGGGAGATGGAACTGCGGGGTTCCGACGGGGGAGGAATGTGACTACGGGAAGAGGCTAGCACCGTTACCCTCCCCTCCCCTCCTCAGTCTCGAAAGTCCTGCTTTGATTTTTCTTTCGGGCTGAGGCTCAGATCGCTCGGCCCGAATCGTTCAGGCTGTCTCGTGGAGTACGGGGACGTGTCGTCACTGGGGCCCGTCAAAGGCAGGAGTGGGCGCCGGCTTGCCGGAGAAGACGGAGGAGAGGTCTGGCGGTGCGGGCTGGTTGGTGTGGATCACCACCATTTTCTGCAGGGAGGGGTCAGATTGAGGAGGGGAGGGGAGAAAGATAAGGTGAGGAGAGGAGATGAAACCCACTGCCCACTCCCTCAGTCCCCTCTGTACCCTCTTCTCTCTCCATCTCTTCCCCCACCTCTCTCTCTCCCCACCCTATCCTCCTCTCTCTCCCCTCTCCCCACACTTTTATTCCTTTTCTGCCCCCATCTCTCTCTACCCCTCCCGCTCTCTTGCTCCCTCCCCACGCTGTTCACCTACCCCATCTCTTGTACCCATGCCCCTTCCCTCGCCGCCCACACACACCCCCGTGCACAGGAAGATCCCACTCACCACTGGAAGCTGTGCGACGCAGCACTCGCGGTCCCTGCAGTTGGCGATGGTCATGAGACCAGGCAGTTGACCAGCAAGATCACCGTGATCCCGCTGACAAACCTCTGCGAGATTCGGTGTTTGGCGGAGGGACAGAGCGGAGGGAGCATGGGAGGGGGGAGAGAGCCAGACGGAAAGAGAGGAGTGGAGAGGGGGAGAGAGAGAGAGAAATGGGGTGAGAGTGAGAGACAGAGAGGAGAGAGAGAGGGAGGGAGGGGCATGGGTGGAGATGGCCTGGGAAGAGAGAGGAGTGAGTGAGAGTGGGTATTGGGGTAGGCGGAGGAGGGGAGACCCAGACCGGGAGGAAGAGGGGGGCAATGGGTGAGGAAGAGAGGCGGTGGGTGGGAAAGAGCTGGGGGCAGGGAAGGGGGAGAAAGAAGATAGGTGGCAAAGGACAGTTGATAGAGGGAGAGACATGAGAGTCAGATGCGGGGGGGGGGGGGAGAGAGGTGAGAGGCAGATGAGAGAGGTCGGGCAGGGAGGGGAGAGAAAGGTGGAAAACAGAGGGGGCAGAGACGGAGAGGGGTGAAAGAGGGAGCGGGGTGAGAGACGGAGAACTTTAGCCTTCGATTAACGGAACGCACCAAGTTTTGTTTTATACTAAAATAACAATTACAGCACGGAAACAGGCCATCTTGGCCCTTCTAGTCCGTGCCGAACGCTTACTCCCACCTAGTCCCACTAGCCCGCACTCAGCCCATAACCCCCCCATTCCTTTCCTGTCCATATAACTATCCAATTTTACTTTAAATGACAAAATCTAAACCTGTCTCCACCATTTCTACTGGAAACTCGTTTAACACAGCTACCACTCTCTGAGTGAAGAAGTACCCCCTCGTGTACCCCTAAACTTTCGTCCCCTAACTCTTTACTCATGTCCTCTTGTTTGAATCTCCCTTGCTCTCAATGGAAGTCGCCTATCCACTCCAACTCTATCTATCCTCCTCATAATTTTAAATATCTCTATCAAGTCCCCCCCTCAACCTTCTACCCTCCAAAGAATGAAGACCGAACTTGTTCAACCTTTCCCTGTAACTTACGTGCTGAAACCCAGGGAACATTTTAGTAATTCTCCTCTGAACTCATTCTATTTTGTTGACATCTTTCCTATAATTCGGTGACCAGAACTGTACACAATACTCCAAATTCGGCCTCACCAATGCCTTGTACAATTTTAACATTACATCCCGAACTCCTATACTCAATGCCTGATTTATAAATGCCAGCATACAAAAGCTTTCTTCACCAACCTATCCACATGAGATTCCACCTTCAGGGAACTATGCACCATTATTCCGAGGTTCCTAGATTTTCCTAGATTTATGGTTTCCTGGAAGTGGGGTCACAGACAGACGGGGCGGTGAAGGCGGCATTTGGCATGACCGCCATCGTCGGACAGGGCACCGTGTACCAGAGGCGGGAGCTCACGGGGATTTACGAGGGTGTCGCTGGGTCTCGAGGGGCTGAGTTACGGAGAGAGGTCGGGCAGGTAGGGAGATTTAATAGGGGACCCGAGGGGAACCTTAGGGTGGTCCGTCTGTGGAAGGAGCTGTTGGAGGAAGTGATCGAGGCAGGTACATTAACGACACTCGGACAGGGACACGGA